>NC_135412.1:22281032-22566032 GCF_051991245.1 Festucalex cinctus | reverse complement strand
AAAATGATGAGACTTCCTCTGTGTCTGCATGGAAGCCTATATATGGAGGAAAGATTGACTGGAAAATACTTTACGTATATGTATTTGCAAATACCTTCCAACTTCAAAGGTATTTAACTCATTGACTGGCAGCCATTTTCACTGAAGCAACCCCCCCTTTGCTCCCGGCAGTTTTCCTGGATTTGGACAGATTTTGCAAGGCCCACAGAATATTGTGTTCAATTGCTGTAAAAAAAATGGAACCTACCAAAAAGATTTGAGTCTCTTCTTTCATCAGGAAAAAACGTCTATTTCTATCTGTTTCCGTTATGCAGTAATTAGTATTAGAATATAGCTAAGTTTCATCATTATTGACATTCCTGGTGAAAACACTAGCAATAAGAGCTTGTTGCAACATTGTCCTGGCTGATCTCTTATACTCTGCTGCGACCTGCGGGTCGTTTTTGTAATAACTACCATTGCTTCAACCGTTCTCTGCATTAGAGAGGCTACATCAAAGCCTTCTATGTGCTCTAACATAAAAAAGAACATAAAAAACGTATAAATATGTCTTTGGGACACTTAAAAAATTTATAATAGAACATATTTATACGTTTTGTAAGTAAAATTAGTAAAGTAAGTAAAATTAAAATATCTAAGTTTCCTCATTATTGACATTCCTGGTGAAAATACTGGCAAAAAGAGCTTGTTGCAACATGGCCCTGGCTGATCTCTTATACTCTAGCGTTCTGTATGCTCTTAAAAAAAAACAAAAAAACAACATGCATTTAAAAAATACATAAATGCATCTTTGGGACACTTAAAACATTTATAATAGAATATATGTGTGCGTTTTTGAGAGCAAATTAGTTAAATACCTTTAAACGTATTTGCAAGTATGTGCAAATGTACTTGTAGGCCAAATGCTAAAAACTCTCCCCGCCCCGTTTTCCTCTGAGTTGCGCATGTGTAAGTAAAATTAAAGTAGCTAAATTTCATCATTATTGACATTCCTGGTGAAAACACTAGCAATAAGAGCTTGTTGCAACATGGCCCTGGTTGATCGCTTATAATCTGCTGCCACCTGCTGGCCGTGTAATAACTACCATTGCTTCAACCGTTCTCTGCAGTAGAGAGGCTGCCTTCTGTATGCTCAAGCATTAAAAAAAAATAAAAAAATAAAAAAAACATAAATACGTTTTTGGGACACTTGAAACATTTATAAGGAGCAAATGAGTTAAATACCTCTAAATGTATTTGTAAGTATGTCCAAATGTACTTGTAGGCTATGCTTAAAAAAAAAAAAAAAAAAAAAAAGGTAAATCCCTGGAAGCTTCATGATAAAAATTCCAACCTTATTAGCATTTAGCCAACAAGTTTGAACATTCTTTGAAATTTGAAATCCTCCACATTGGCAGTTCAACATTTGCTTATGTTTGTGTTCAGGTGTGTGTGTGAATTGCACTTGTCCTTCCCACATGATTCCCGTCTGTGCGTGTGTTCCTAACAAGCAGAACTATACACATACACACAGACAGCCATGTTTTTTTTGTTTTTTTAATTTCTTCCCTTCTCCCGGGGGCAAGAACATACAAAGACACGAAACAATGTGACAAGCTTGCTCTCCCTTTTTTGTGCCTGACTCTTGAATGCACACGTACACATTTTGACTCCTCCAGACAGGCCACACGCATGATCCTGGAACATGTGGTAACCCCGTCACACGTGGCGGGACACGCCAAGGTTAGACGTCCACCACAACGGATGGATTGCCCCCGCCGCGCGCACACACGTACGCGTACGCGCCCTAAATGATTCCCCGGACTCTTGTTCACGACTTCCACCCTCCCTCTCTCTCTCTTTTTAGCAGGCCCCTGGAGAGAGCACGGTTGTTTCAACGTCAGTGTCGTCGAAGCCAAAATACGACGTCGGATTCATTTGACAATTTCGCGCACCTGAGCTCATCGCCAGTGTGCACAACAAGCATGTTGGGTGAGGCCATAAGGGGGACAAAGTGGAAGAAAGATACGGATTGCTTGTGGTGGGTTTGTTCACGTGGTTAAACTCTTTTCACAGAAACAATCCCGTTCGCTCTCGGCTGTTTTACTGGATTTTGACAGATTTTTTTTGACAAGGCCCACAGAATATTGTGTTCTATTGCTATAAAAGCATATCAAAAGAAAGATTAAAGTCTCTTCTTTCATCAGGAAAAAAAAGTATGTTTCTATCTGTTTCCGTTTTGCAGCAATTAGCATTAGAAGAGAGCTAAGTTTCATCGGTTTTCACAAATCTCTGCTGCCACTGCTGGCCGTTTGTGTAATAACTACCATTTCTACAACCGTTCTTTGCAGTTGAGAGGCTGCAGCAAAGCCTTCTGTATGCTCTAGCATAAAAAATAAGTAAATAAAAAAAACGTATAAATACGTCTTTGGGACACTTAAAACATAAAAAAAACGTATTTACACGTTATTGGGAGCAAATGAGTTAAGAGTTACGACGCCTTTTTTTTGTCCTGCCTTCATCCTCATCAAGCGACACCATCATCTCTTGCTGTGGGAAAAGCACACGAAATTAGTAATTTTTTTTGTTTTTTTACAGCAAGTACATGCTGAGGTATGTGACCTGTGACATGCTGTCGACTGACAATTGAGATCAACTTGGCTATTTGTCATTATTGTTGCATCACTGCATATGTGTGTGCATGTGTCACAATGGCTGCCAAGAGACAAGCATCTGCTTCCTTTTTCCTCTTTTTTTTTTTTTTTTTTTTTTTTTTTTTTTTTTTTTTTTGCCATCAGGCCTGACCTTCGTCACATTCTCTCCCGTTTTACAATTTGTGTCCAAAAAATGTTGTTCTCTTGCTTTGAAATTTGCCCCTTTTCAGGCACGCACATTTCGGCACTGCGGCGTCATTGCAAGAGATCCAAAGCGGTTTCAAAAATGTTCAAGGATAATAATGCTCAAGTTTGATGGATTGTCAGAGAGGCTCATAAGGATGCACAAGTGTCGAATTTGACTGACCTCTTGGATTTCATCAAAAGAGTGATGCAATTGCAATTGAGCAAAACAATGAGAGGCTGCGACGTGTCAGGTTGTGGCGGTTTCCTTGAGCTATTTGTTTGGCTGTGGTGAACGTTTGTGCAAACGGCTCTGATTGATTCTTCTCAGCTTGAGTGCTCTTTTTCACACATCTATTCCGGTTATGCCTCTAAAATCTGAATCTCAACAGAAACCTTCAACGGTGTTCATTGTTGGTCTGCATCATAAATGCAATAGGTAGGGTGGCTTTCAAAAATTGATTCATCGAATCAAACCAATTTTCCTTTTAATATCCCAATATCGATTCATAGAACAATAAATTGATCCATGTTTTTTTTTTTTCCCTGTAAGTTTAACTGAACATTGAATTTTACTTAAAGGCCTACCTAGTTTTATTTATTTATTTGTTTGTTTGTTTATTTATTTATTTATTTATTGTATCTTGTTGTTTTCTTGAAACTGTCACAGGAATTTAATACTAAAGTCTCACATTTTTGAAAGACCGGACTCTTTGCCCTTTTAAGACAACGCAGGATCTTTTTATTTATTTATATTTACAAAAATTAAAATACAAAAATATAGCATAAAAATATGTAAATATGATGATAAAATAAATATAAAATGTAAATATATGTATGCGATTGGCTGGCAACCAGTCCAGGGTGTCCCCTGCCTACTGCCAAAGGCCAACTGTGATAGGCTCCAGCACCCCACACGACCCTTGTGAGGAATAAGCGGTCAAGAAAATGGATGGATGGATGGATGGATGGGTGTAAATATATGTATAACCAAATTTGCTAATGTGTGATATCCTTTGCTTAATCAAAAATCAATCAAAGTTGAATGGTAAATCCAATCCAACTGGATCATTGTGAATGGACTCAGCCCCAATAAATGTTAGTCAAATGTGCACGTTTGTTTGCTTACATGAAAAATGTGTGTATGAACGCCAGATGTAAAAACCCTGAATATAAAAACCGAATATTGATCTTTATGTCAAAATAAACGTTCTCAGTCTGCAGCAAAAACAAAAGACTTGGCCTTAGTGTTCCGGTTCATTTTGGAGGGAAGTATACGTTGCATGACAAATTCTTCTTAGTCTCTGTTGTCAGACATCTTTTGATATTGTTAGATTACCTGTAATAAAATAACGATTAGGGCTGGGTCTAAAATATCAATATATTGATATGGTAACGATTCCTTTTCATAGCCCAATATCGATTCATAAAACCATGAATCGATACTTTTCATACGGCTTTTCCCCAGTAAATTAATTCTAAAATCAATGTGAATTGAATTGGGCCCTTCTGAATCGATTTTGGAAATCTGAATTGATATGCAGCCCTAATAATAATAATGCCATAACAGTGGAAATTGTATATTGTGGAGGGTTTACTGTCAGATAAATGGTTAAAAAATATATATTGTTTTCAGCATCAGACCAAGGACAGCGTTTAAGTTGCTCTTTGTTCTTGGAGGAAGGGTCTGCATTCTGAGATTGCTTATGTGTGCGTGTCACCGACGAGGACAATAGTCCGGGTCATCTGACCGCGAGGCTGCAGACCACTCGTATCACATGACGGCGGCTCAAGGCCGCGTCTTTGTTCGCCGGCCCATTGTCCAAGCTGAGGAGACAGCTGCGGAGGGGAATCACTGTGTACATGCACACGCACACCACCACCACATAAAGCGGCCCCTCGTGACTCCTCATGGCTCAGTGACAAAGACGAGGCCTTCTTCTTCTTCTTCTTCTTCTTGGTCCCAACTGGAAGACGCTTGCACATGCGCGCATGCACGCATTCTCCAACCACGTCGCTATATTTATAGTGACAGAAACTGGCAGGTGACTGTCTGCAGCAAAAGGACTGAGCACCGCTAACATATTCTCTATCTCCCATCAAACCTTGCTCTATTAGCAGCTAATCAATAATGGTCACTTTCATTAAAGTGACTCAAGAAAATCAACAAATCAAATGGCCGGTTCATTCTTAGAAAACGGTATTTATTTAGAGCTGTGGCTTTTAGAAGAGGGAGAAATCACACCGCTGTTCGACTGGGCTGCTGTGATTGGTGGAGGGCCTCTTGGCCCGGAAACGAATAGGGAGCAAGACAATTGAATGGTTGAATAAGACAACAGGAAAGATGAAAGAGTAAAGTAACCGAGAACGGCATGAGAAGTCGAGTCTTTCATGTGGCACGGCGTGCTTATGAAATTGGATCGTCCTGAAATGTGAACCACCACCACACACTAAGGTGTGCCTCATTTGAAGTCATCACACCCACTTTCAGATCATCACAAACGAATATCTGACAATGAATGTATTTTTGTGTGTGCACGATTGCGTGTGTGCGCATCCTTTGCCACAACTCAAAGAAGTGGTCCCTTGGAGTTTGAACATAATTCTTTCCTGTGAAGTGTTCAAAGTCCAATTTGTTCAACTTCTGAAACATTTTTCCCATACAAAGTAATGTAAATGCAATTTTGTTTTATTTCATTAACTGCCAGTCCAGGGAAAAAAATGAATCTTTGACATCTAAAGCCGTCTATGGCAGTGAATGTGTTAAAGTTAGATGTCCGCATGTTTTGAATTTTAAATGAAGTTAATCTTTTATTAAAACTATGTTTGAAACATTTTTTCCCATACGAAATAATGTAAATACAATTAATCTGCTCCCAAGCTCCAAAAGATTATTTTTTCATTCACTTCCAGTCCAGGAAAAAATGAATCTTTGACGTCTAAAGCCGTCTATGGCAGTGAATGTGTTAAAGTTCGATGTCCACATGTTTTGACTTTTGAATGAAGTTAATCTTTTTTTCTTTTTTTTTAAAATTATGTGCAGTAAATGTTTCAATTTACTGCTGTTCCTTTAATATCAAATTGATGCATAAAGAAAAAGTGTTTTGCATGTCGTATTTTATTGTGTGCGCAGGAAGAAATGAACATTTGACGTCTGAAGACGTCGATGGCAGTGAATGTGTTAATGTAATTTCTATTTAGTTTATGGAAACACATGTACACCCTGTACAATATTTAAAGAATAAAAAACATACCTTAGCTTTTTTTTCTTGTGGTGTGATGGCATCAGTGGATAAAAAATGTACTCGCAAATGTGTTGTAAATTCCTCATTGCTATGTTAATGCTTGCGTTAGTTCAGTGCTGAGTTTGCGTATTTTATATTGGGCTTATGGTCCGTGAGTGCACTGTTTAACATCAGGCACATTGTTAAACAGCTAAGTTGGGTCCTCGCGCCAGTATTTTATTGACGGAAGTAGTCACTTTAGTCACAACGGAGTGGTTGGCTGAAATATTTCACAAGTTTTCAACTCACAAAAGCCTCGCGCAAGTTAAGGATGTCATGCCCAGTGCTGCTGGCAGACTTAACGGAGACTCATCAGTCTGTTCCCAAAAGAAAGTCTCCCCCCAAAAAAACAAAAAGGAAGCATTTCTCTTCCTCTTGGCAGTGGCTAGAAGCTGACACCTTCCCCCGAGTGTCCTGGCAAAGAAAACCTTTTTTGTTTTTTGAAGATGAGACTATTCCTCCGTTACCTTTCCCTTTTTCCCGCCGCCCCCTCCTCATGCCTCCCTCATTAGCTGGCGGCCGAGCTGTAATTAGGACAAAATACTTCCAGAGAAGGGGCGGCGGTGGGCGACGGTTGAGTATGCTGGAGGGGGTTGGCCGATGGGGGGAGGTTGTGTACAGTGGGGATGTCGGAGGAGAGTTAGGTGGAAAAGAAAAAAAAAAGTGGCTGGATAGAAGACAAGGTAATTAATGGAGTTGCAATAATGATGCCAACACAAAATGAAATGCCATCGCCAGGCCGTAATTTATGTTCAATGCAGACGCTTTGCGATTCATGTTAAGTTATAATTGAACTCAGCGGCGCTAACGGGATGCTCAAGTGATTCTAACCGGGTGCGAGGAGAGCGAGCCGCAAAAGATGAACGAGGTTGATAAGCGATGAGGAGGACAGAGTCAGAAGGACAATGGAGGTGGGGGGGGAGGGTTGACGAGGGACAAATCAAGGTGGGAGCGTGATGCTAAATTTGGCTAAAAGGAGAAGACTCCCGTGCGCGACGGAGACTTGCTGAATCGGCCGCGGTTCCGGTTTCACGCCTCCAAGCTTGACAAAGAGAAAGAGTCCCCGGCCGCTAATGTTCCCTCCGGGCGGACAAAAGGAAAAGGAGGCAGGTGAAGGTGGACGCAGACAGCAAAGGCAGGCAAATTTGGAACACGTCCTCAATCAGTGTCGTCTTCTGGCACATTCTACAATTTGGAAGGTGGCCGTGTCAATCGCGGCTTTATTCAAATGAGAAGGTCTCACTAGGATGCCGTATTAGGGTCACCTATAAATATATGTATATAGTTTTTTAGAGGGCGGGGGCAATATGCCAAAAAAAGTGGCAAATTTGCGAGGTTATAAAGTGACAGATTTGTGAGGAAAAAAAACCTGAAACTTGCGGGAAATACAAGTTTTTTTTTTCGCAGATTGGCGAGAAAAAAAACTCAGAAGCTTACGAGAAATAGAACTTTTTTTCTCACAAATCTGCCACTTTATAAACTCTCCAATTTGCCACTTTAGTAATTGGCAAATTTGCCACTTTCTAAAGTGGCAAATTGGCGAGTTTAGAAAGCGTCAGATTTGCAAGAAAAAAAAAACGTAGAAACTTACGAGAAATACCAGTTTTTTTTTTCCTCGCAAATCTGCCACTTTTTAAACTCGCAAATTTCTGAGTTTTTTTTTTCTCGCAAATTTGCCACTTTAGAAAGTCACAAATTTACCACTTTCTAAACTCAAATTTTTTCTCACAAATTTGTGAGTTTATAAGGTGGGAGATTTGCGAGAAAAAAAACTCAAACTTGCGAGAAATACTAGTTTTTCCTTACAAATCAGACACTGTAAAAAGTCACAAATTTGCGAGTTTATAAAGTGGCAGATTTGTGAGGAAAAAAAAGCTCTTATTTCTCTTACAAATCTGCCATTTAAACTATAAACTTGCAAATTTGCACTTTCTAAACTTGCAAATTTGCACTTTCTAAACTTGCAAATTTACAACTTTTTCTTCTTGCTAATTTGACACTTTCTAAACTTGCAAATTTACAAGTTTTTTTCTTGCAAATTTGCCACTTTCTAAAGTGGCAAATTTTACGAGTTTATAAAGTGGCAGAAACTCAGAAACTTATGAAAATATGAGTTTTTTTCTCGCAAATCTGCCACTTCATAAACTCGCAAATTTGCCACTTTAGAAAGTGGCAAATTTGGCACTTGCAAATTTCAAGTTTTTTTTCTTGCAATTTCACTTTCGAAAGTGGCGAATTTGCGAGTTTTTTTCCTCAGAATATTGCCCCCGTCCTTTCAATATATATATATATATATATATATAGCCCTAATACTCAGTAATACTCAGCCACTACTCGTCTAACGGCTGAACTCAGCAGCTTTTAAAAGAGGCTCTTCAAAAGAGATCCTTATCCAAGATAATCCATCCACTAAAAATAAGAATCCTAAACAACCGCTGTCATAAATGCTTCCCATGTGCGACTTAAGTTACCTTCAGTCATACAAAACACTAACAGTGGAGAGTGTTGTCACTCAAATGCTCACGAAGTAAAACAAACAAACAAACAAAACACAAGCGTGTTTATGCTGGTGTGCGTAACGTACGCTAACGGACGTCTAAATGCTGCTGATGTTGTGACAGATCTGAAAGGCCCTCAGGTCCCCTCGGACTAATATTGTGAGGAGAGAAGTGAGGGGGAGAATGTGACTTGTGCAAATGGCTTTGACAAGGACATCCGCGCCTTGAGCGGCGTCCGACACACACAAACACATTTACAGGCTGCAACGTCCACACCTCAGCAGAAAACCGGGAGGTGACTGTCGCGTTCCCAACGGCTGACTTGGAGGACGTTTGCTGAAGCCAATCTGCGGAAAACATTTGACCCAAGCTACTTTGAGCATTTCGGACGGGATGTCATTCGAAAACCTTTTTTTTCCAACTTAACCTCAACTACCTCAGCCATCTTAGCTGGAATTTCAATTTCTTGCTTTGACACAGAAATATTTCTTAAGTTTGAAGTGGGCCTAAGAATTACTACCGCAAGACAACACTACTGACCATCATATAAAGAAAAAACAGCTTAGTCATTCCTTGATTTACAAGTTTAAGTCGATCCATGATAAAACATGATAAAAGAGAATGCAAAGACATAAAGTTTTACATGTAATTATTGTATGTTGGGACAAGCCAAGTCGCAAAAACAGCTGTCGTCAGGTCTGGACACTAACTTTTGCACTGGTCGCACTGGTGATAGCAACTTTTTCAGTTGTTCGCACCTCACAGGTTTTGGTCGCACCATTTCTGAGGTAGATACAGCATGACTGTATTTGCTGAAGTGAAGTTGTCTCAATTTGCATAGCGTACTTTCAGATGACGTCAAGATTTAACAGCTGCAAAATATTTGACTGTAAAAAGATTTGCTTGCAATAAAACAGGTAAATAATTTTAATATTGACCTACTTTAAAAGAAAGTGAAAAACTAGAATGGTGGATAGAAGACAAGCCTAGTAGATGATTGGGTATTGTAAACAGACGTGGACCATTGATTGTAATAAAGTAAAAAAAATAAATAAAAGTGATTTCACACACCCATGATTCTTCTTAATGTATGCCAGCTTTTATACATGAATAGAAAGCCCATATTATTTAGACAGTTGCGATTATTAACGGTTAATACATTCAGTCTTTTTTTTTCTCTTTTTTTTCTGTCTGAATTTGAAATGTCCGACAGTATTTGAATGCAGCGCGCGGCTCACTTAATGCTGTCAGTTGTTTACGCTCCCGCCCTGTGGCTAGTTGCTAACACCGGAGACTTGTGTGTATGACAGACTAACTAACAGACTCATTCACTTTTTTAGCATCTTTAATTGGCAATTAAATATAATTTCGAGGTGGCGTGGTGTTGACGTTGGAAGTCGACGGTCACTTGAGGACTCGTCAAGCTAGCCGCCGAGAGCCGGAAGATGTCACGCGCTGCGTGGGTCAATTCCAAAATACAAGTAAGCAAGGAAATTTTTATCGACGTCAATGTATGACTTGGAGGGCTTTTATTTTGAAGTTCGCCTCCGCAACGCGTTCCGCGGATGGACGACCCAAACCGTGGCGCTTGATACATGGTATGAATCACGGCTCAAAGATGCACCAGTCATTAAAAACGTGTACTCGCACCATGCGACTGTGGATTCATATTTTCACCAGCACAGGCTGGTCGCATTCGCGGGTGAATTGGTCGCAGTGTCGAGCCCCGTGTAGTGTTGAATGCGTTACCTTGAATGGGCGTGGCCTAGTGACTGATGCTGTAAACTTGGCCAGTTAGTCATGTGATCATCTTGACACTATTTTGGCTTACTGTAGCTCTTTGCTCGTGTTTTCATGAGCGGTGTGCTCTAAAAATCTCTATGAGAATAAATTGTTGCGGACCTCTTTAAGCTACACGTACACGTATCTATGAGGAGGTGTCAGAATTGATATTGCACATTCATTCATAACATTTCCTGGCGCATCTCTGCATCTCTTTAAATATTGTGCACACATTTCTTTTGAAAATTAAAACAAATAGTAAAACTAAGCATTTATTAAATAACTAAAAGTAATCAAATCTAACCAGAACCACCCTGAAAACTAATTAAAACTACAACTCAAAACGAAATCAAAACTAACTAAAATGCAAATTCCAAAACTATACTAACCCTGTCCCCCGTATCGTGATACGCATTGTTTTGTGAGGTGGTTGCCAATATTTTTGTGTTTGACTGTTATTACGCTGTTAAATTGATAGCGGAAAACTCATCAGCAGCTATCACACCTTTTTTACTTGTGGCTCTGTACGTCAAGCTTCCTTGGAAGACAAATTTTGGACCACAAAACAAAAGGAAAAAAGAATTGAACCTCTGACAGCTTGTAACGAAAAAAAACCCTCATAAGTTGGAGCACTCTTAAGTCAAGTCTCATGGTCGTGCAAATTGAAAAGGAGAAACAAGATGGCGACGGTTGCGCGTGCGCAAACGTTCCTCGTCTTACCTCAAAGTCGTTGGCTTTGTTGTAGTGCATGTTGAGCGCCCGGAAGAGTTCGGCGTCGCGGCCCACCGCCAGCTCCTCCACGGCGGTCACGCCCTCGTTGATGGCCTGCCGGGCGTACTTCTCCATCTGGATGTAGTAGAACTCTCGGAAATTGCTGAACCACTTGATCAGCTGGGAGGTGATGCAGCGGTTGAACTGCCGGGGGGTCACAAAAGCGCAACCAAAGTCATCCCGTGCTCAGAGGGAGCCCAAGCACTAATTGCTTGACGTGGTGTGTGGAAAAAAAAGAAAAAAAAAATCACCTTTGTGTGTCAGGAAACACACGACAACACTTAGAACGTGGTGAAAGTGTGTGAAAGTGTGAGTCTGCTGAACTTTGCCATGGAGATTCAGCTCAGTATTATTCCACTAATGGAGGACCAATATTGCCAAAATTCAAAATAAATGACTACATAAATAAATGACTAACTAAATGGCTACATAAATAAATAAATAAATAAATACATAATAAATAAATGAATAAACAAATAAATTACCACATAAATAAATAAATGAATAAATAAATACATAATAAATAAATGAATAAACAAATAAATTACCACATAAATAAATAAATAAATAAATGAATAGACTAAACAAATGACTACATCAATAAATTACTAAATAAATGACGACATAAATAAATAAATGGCTACATAAATAAATAAATAAATACATAATAAATAAATGAATAAACAAATAAATTACCACATAAATAAATCAATAAATAAATGAATAGACTAAACAAATGACTACATCAATAAATGACTAAATAAATAAATGATTAAATAAATAAATGACTAAATAAATAAATAAATGACTAAAAGTGAAAATCTAATTAATACATTTATATTTATTATATTTTGAATTAGACTTTTTTATATCCATTTTTATTTTCAATTTTAGCCATTTATTTATTTAATTAGGTATTTATTTATTTATTTATTTAGGTATTTATTTAGGAATTTATTTGTTTAGTCATTTATTTATTTAGTCATTTATTTTTAATTTTGGCAGTTTTGGGCCGAACTGCCAAGTAGAAATGTTATTAAGTTATGTTATTATTAAGATCAGGAGTACAGCTGTTACAGGACCTTGACATCCGAGTTTAATTACTTCCGTGACTAAGCTCGCGTCTCAAGGAACATGTACCAGGTAGTCTTCGAGTTACGGCTGTGTTCCGTTCCTACGCTGGCGATGTAACCTCAATTTTGACTTAAGTTGGATTTCATCGTTAAAACTGATATTGACATCAAACCATTTTGTACAGTAATTTAAAAAACAAACATGTTATCACGACCTGAAGAACCCGAACCAATATTTTGTGTTTCCGCATGGACATTCATCGCTTGCAGACGACAAAATGGAGCTAATTCAAACCTATCAAACACGTAAATGTGACACGCTTGATGGTGAGCCGACCTGCTCGGTGGACGTCCGTTGCTGGAGGTAACATCAATGATGAGGATGAGGCACGGGCAGCGTAACTCGACGGCTACCCAGTATTTCAAATCAATATTCCCCCATCGAAATGAATTGAAATGCCAATAGTCTGTTACAGTCCCCAAATTCACCACAATTACTTTTCTGTTACGTTTTAGTGAAGACAAATAGCCCACTGTAAACCCCCCCCAAAACAAAACATAATGAAAAATGATAGAATAGAATGCATGAAATGAACGACTTTTGTAAAGTGTAATTGGTGTATACAGTGGAACCCTGCATATCTATCTAAATAGAGTCCAAATGTACTCTAATAGAGTCAAATTTACACTACAGAATTGACTGTGTAACGTGCTTGCACCTCCCCCACAGCAATTCAGCTCATCCCGATTGCTGCTCTGCATCGGAGACAAAGCGCTGAGCGTGAGACATGCCACTTTGTGTTTACAGCCAAAAGACGGGAAAGGAGCAGATCAGGAAAAAAAAAAAAGTGTCAAGTGATGCTTGCACCCATGACCCCCATCAGCCACTCCACACGCCCTTCCCACAACCGTGCCAGAAAGCCAAACTTGAAGAACTGCACGTGCTGCAGCTTTTTTTTTTGGAAGACAATTTGAATGTGCACAATCAACATCAATTGTCTCCGTAGGTTCTTTGTTATTTTTTTTTTTTTGCTAGCGTGTTGAAGTGACAGACAAACATAAGATATGGAATACTGTCACTGTCCAAGTCACCACAGTCACTGCACTTGAAGGTTAACAATGCATCTACGCACGCTACACAAATCCTCCCATTGACTTCAATATGTCACTGACCAACTTTGATGAAATGATATGCACAGTGGATGGAGCGAGCATGAAATGAAGGTGTTCCCCGTCACATCTGGCAAAGGTCGCATTCACCCAGAGAATCTTTTCTCTTCTGAACTGCAGAGGCTGTAGTACAGGAGTGTCAAACATAAGGCCCGTGGGCCGGATCAGGCCCGCAAAGGGGTTTAATCCGGCCCACGAGATGATTTTGTAAAGCTAATAAAATAAAAATTAAAAAAAATGTTAGACTAATTAATCAGCCGGCCACAATCAAATTATATAAAATTTGTAATTTCACAAGCAGTCCTCAGATGAGCAATGCAACTTGTACGGGGGAATCGTCCTGGATGTCATTATTTTACACACAACTTAAAGTTACGGTTCATTTAATTATTATTATTATTATTATTATTATTATTATTATTATTATTTTAAATCTTAGACCGACAAAACATGTTAATACGACACAAATTCAATTACTGGTAACACAAATAGATATGACAAGGATTAGCTTCCTTATAATGTCATTAACTGCGCCACGCAATGCATTCTGGGAACAATATATATGCCAAGCATGTGATTTAACACGTCCAGAACTCATTGGTGCCGCGTTCCATTTGCATTTGTATTATTATTTTTTTGGGAAAAATATGATGATGACAGTTGAGCTCCGTAATTTAGGGCTGGCACACAAATAGCGAAAATCTGCGTATAATTGACGGCAATCATTTTTAAGTTATATACCGTTATTTCACCGATGCGGCCCACTTAGTAATATATTTTCCTCCATGCGGCCCCCGAGCTAACATGAGTTTGACACCCCTGCTGTAGTATGTCTAGTGCCAAATGGGTGAACCCATTAAGGCCTGATGCTAAAAAACAAAAACCTGAAGTTTTCCTGGAAATTCAACAATATTGTCCATGCCCACTAAATATTTGATATCTCAGCTCTTGAAGCAGATAGAAACATCATTCCAAAAAAACATTTCATAGCTTACAGCTGTGGCACTCACCCAAACCTATTATTTATTATTATAAACCTTCAATATATTTAAAACAAAAACAAAAAATCTGTGTCTTATCTGCGGGTATATTTACCTTCAACCCTGGAGCCCAGTTGTAATAACCTCGGGGGATCAAATGGTAATTATTCGTCGTCCATTCCGGTACAAAGCCGTCGAAATTTTCAACAAGCTCACTGTCTACAAAGACATTTCTTAACAATATGTCAATGTCAACTAGTGTGAATTTTGTCAAAAAAACTAAACAAAAATGAGTTTGTCAACGCACATTTTTCACTGGACTAAAACTAGACTAAAACCCTCATTCATAAACAATAACTATATCAGTATGCATTTTCATCGACTCATGCTGCGTTCTCACCAAAAGCGATTCGGCAGCACGTTTGCATTGTAGTCAATGGAGTTCGCGCGCAATGGATCGAAAGTGCGTGGGGCGGCGCGGAGGACGCGTTTCGCGCGTTGGGACGCGGTGCGCAGAAGCGAAAATCCGCACATTCGTGACGAAAATCCGCATATTCGCATATTCGTCAAAGTGCAAAAAATTGAACTTTTTCCGCGTTTCGCCTCGCGGTAGCCAATCGGCTTCGAGTATGGGCCACGTCACACACAGCGTCCTCGCTATTGTCACCCCGAGCGCAACAACATGGCCAGCTGTGACAGAATGATGATCAATAAAGTGCTGGTAAGTTTGTTAACTTGCTTCTTAACTGTACCGAGTTAGCAGCAGTGCTTATTATTGATGCCAAAGCTATTTTTAGCATAAATGCCGGCCTCCCGATTGCCACTAAAAAAGGGAAAGTGCTATCACGTACCTCAAAAGAGTAGAAAATAGTACCACGACTGTTTAGTTAGTCCCAGGAAAGAAGTGAAAGTAGTTGGTGGTAGGGGTGTGCCAAAAAATCGATTCATAAAAGAATCGAGATTCTCATTTATTAATCGAATCGAACAATATTAATATCCAAAAATCAATTTTCTTTAAATTAGAAATGAAGAAGAAGGGGAAAAGGCAGTTGTAGCCCACATGCTGTTTTTGTGGAAAAAGACACAATACAAAATGAATAAATGTTTAAACAAAAAAAGACACTTTAATGTCTCTATTTGTCATTTTTTCTTGCAAATCAGACTTGAGTAGATCATGACAATGTTGTGCATATCTGTAAATTGAAGCAGAAATCATTTGTCAATTAAAGAATTTTGAATCGAAAATCGTTTCGAAAAATCGAGAATCAAAAATCGATTCTGAATCGAATCGTAGACCCAAAAATCGTAATCGAATCGAATCGTGAGACAGTCAAAGATTCCCAGCCCTAGTTGGCGCTGCTCACTTTTTGTTGACTTGCTAAAGTGCTTCAATTCCTTGTTCACTAAGGGACACGCCTCCTCCTCTCCGGTGCGCACAAAAGCGCGAATGAGTGGCAATCGTTCCAAAAACACTACGCGGTGAAACGCTCGCGAAGGAAGCGTTCCAGTTTGCCTTTTCAGATTTGGTGAGAACGTAGCATAATGAAGACCAGACGAAAATGTCCTTCACTTAATTAAAAACTGGACTAAAGTCTATCGACATTTCAGTTCATGAACAAAAAGGAGATGAAAATGATATAATTTTGTAAAATCTTGTCTCTGCTAATCTGTCACATCTGTGACACTGTCATGACACACAGCACAAACACATGGCACAGGCAAGAGGTGGATTCATGGCGAAAAGTTAAAAACAAAAAAAAGTAAAAGTAAATTATAGTTATAACTGAACATTATTCCAATCCATTGTGCCGGGGTGGTCACTATTTTGTAACAAGTAAAAAATAAATAATAATAATAATATTAACAAGTTTTTCTTTTATTGCTCAGTTCCTTAGACCCCAATATTAGATTTGGCAGAGGCATCTTTTCTTGAATTAGTTAGAATTCTTTAATACAAAAATTAAAAAAAAATGCAAGTTTCTGTCATGTGCTGAAGGTTGTATCCCAAAGCGCAGACACAAATAAGATTTTAACTATTTATTCACATCGAGAGGCATGGTACAAACTTGACTAGACGAGAAACAAAGAGAGCTGCACAGAGAGACAGTGGTAATAATCCGACAAAGACACACACTGCTCAGAACGCTACTACAGACAGTGAATTGATCTGATTGGTTTGTGACTAAGTAAAGGATTAAAGATTGACATCACAAAGCTCATGACATCACATAGCATAAAAGCAATTGAAACATCACATAGCGGTCTTCCAGTTGAAACCAGATGATGCTTAAATCAGTAGATAACAGACACTTGACCTCACGGTCATGAACTCAAACTTAATCCTGGCGTGACCCCAGACATGAGTCAAGACCCAAACATTACCCCAGCATGACCCGAGTCATGACAGTTTCCCCCTGTACTAAACATCATGAAGCAGATAATTTCTTCATGTATTTAAGTTGTAAAATGTCTGAAGTCCTCTTGTTTATCCATCCATCCATTTTCTGAACCGCTTAATCCTCACAAGGGTTGCGGGGGTGCTGGAGCCTATCTCAGTTGGCAATGGGCAGTAGGCCCTGAACTGGTCGCCAGCCAATCACAGTCCTCTTGTTTATGTTGAACAAATTTAAAACAGCATAAATCATGCTGTTTCTACTAAGTACTGTGTCAAATGTTCTCCAATTTGGATACTATAAATGTTTCAGATCGTACGCCGAGAAATGTTTCTTGGGAGGCGCGATATGGCGGCCTCGCCACCTCAAAAGTTTTGGCCCATCGGCTATCCAGTCATATAAATATAGATCAGAGTTGTCATCTTGAGTGTTGAAATAATTTTTAATTAAACTACTGCTGGTTCACATCCTGATTGGCTGCCTAACTCCAATTCTCAGGAAGGAAAAGAGGTGGGCAGGACACTAATTGATTGCTGATGAAATGTATGTCAACCACTCAAGGAAAAAAATTCCAGCGCACTCCTCAGCCTCTCTTTCAGGGAAACTTGGGTGTGAAGATGAGGAGTGAGTGTCAAACGAATCCACGTCCCCTCTCGCCTTAACGAGGCCTTAATTGCTCTCGCTTACTCTCTCAAGACAACCTCCAAGTCTTCGCGCTCACATGTGAGTGTCTCCTCAGAAGGAGAGGGCTATTAGCATGGTGTTTGTGCGCGTGCAGTCAAACATTTGTGCGCTCCAACCCACTTCCCACAGCATGCTCCGCCGTCATTCTCCACAAGAGGCTCATCTTTAAGAAGCGCTTTCCCAGAGACGAGCGAGTCCATTCAAGTCCAATTAGTGCGAGCCATTCGGGGGTCCTAATTCCCTTACAGGGAATCTGCCTGATCCTTCGCACACATGCTACTTATTGTTCCCTGGGTGGGAGGGAGGGGCGGGGCGGGGCGGCGACGAAAGCGCGAGTGAGACACTGACCCGGATTTGAAAGTATGATCATAATGAATGCGATGGGACAATGAAACCACACATAATAAAGTAAAAGGACAGCCGGGCTCATCACAAATAGGATTAGTCCAGCTTCATTTTAAATTAAGCCAAATAATATCCTCCCATAGATATATGATAGATTAACGTGGATTATATGTCAATTAAAACCAAATTTAACAATAAATCATTTGCATAAAATGCTAATGTGAGAACAGACACTTTTCTTGAAGGAAGATGAGGCCAAGTAGTTTTTCGTAGTTTTTGCTCATCAACCATTCAAATGGGTAATTGACGGGATATGTGTGTGTGTATGTATATATATATATATATATATATATATATATATATATATGGGCTGGGCGATATGGCCAAAAAATTAAATCTTGATTTTTGCAGTCATTCAGGACGATTACGATTTTAATCGATTTTAACCTTATAAACCCAACAAATGTTTACTTAAAGGTTTCATTTATCCAAAAATAATTCCTGTCAAAATGTTCAGACACCAGTAACGTATACTGATTCTAGATCACTTTCAACATAATCTTAACATTCATAATTTGTGCTTAAATGCCACAATTAAGTAGTTGGTAGCTAATGTGATCATGTCTTGTAAACCACCCATCCAACGTTCTGCCACTTGTGAAAAATTACAACACATAAAAGCATTTGGATGTAACAGAACGTAAGAACAACAGCTTTTAATTATCCAGAAGACAAAATTCGATTTCACGATTTAGCAAATCTTCAACGATTCAATTTTTTAAAATGACGATGTATCGAATAAATGGAATTTATTGCCCAGCCCTAATATATATATATATATATATATATATATATATCCATCCATCCATTGTCTTGACCGCTTATTCCTCACAAGGGTCGCGGGGGCTGCTGGCGCCTATCTCAGCTGGCTCTGGGCAGTAGGCGGGGGACACCCTGGACTGGTTGCCAACCAATCGCAGGGCACACAGAGACGAACAACCATCCACACTCACACGCACACCTAGGGACAATTCGGAGCGCCCAATTAACCTGCCATGCATGTCTTTGGAATGTGGGAGGAGACTGGAGTACCCGGAGAAGACCCACGCGGGCACGGGGAGAACATGCAAATTCCACCCAGGAAGGTCCGAGCCTGGACTCGAACCGGAGACCTCAGAACTGGGAAGCCGACGTGCTAACCACTCGACTACCGTGCCGCGCTCTCTCTCTCTCTCTCTCTCTCTCTCTCTCTCTCTCTCTCTCTCTCTCTCTCTCTCTCTCTCTCTCTCTCTCTCTCTCTCTCTCTCTCTCTCTCTCTCTCTCTCTCTCTCTCTCTCTCTCTCTCTCTCTCTCTCTCTCTCTCTCTCTCTATATATATATATATATATATTCCATACATATATATGTATATATATATATACATATATACATATATATGTATGGAACGGTTCACTAAATCCTCGGTTCGGCTCGGATTTCTGTTTCGTGCTGACGTTTTTCGGTTCAGTTCGCTATGCAGTAACTTTTAAAAAATACCTAATGTCATGGAGTTAAAAATTAAAGTGTTTATTATCCATCCATCCATCCATCCATTTTCTTGACTGC
Source organism: Festucalex cinctus (assembly GCF_051991245.1). NCBI lineage: Eukaryota > Metazoa > Chordata > Actinopteri > Syngnathiformes > Syngnathidae > Festucalex > Festucalex cinctus. The sequence goes on along the minus strand of NC_135412.1, from coordinate 22,546,631 downwards.
TTATTGCTCACAAGCGGGGGGTGCTGGCGCCTATCTCAGCTGGCTCTGGGCAGCAGGCGGGGGACACCCTGGACTGGTTGCCAGCCAATCGCAGGGCAAGTGTATATTATTCACAACTAATTATCATTATTTTTATTATTATTGTATTATCATTTAAATTATTATTCAATTTATGCCAGTGGCATATAGTGGCAGGCATAACAAATAACTGAAGGTAAAAGCAACCTGTGTGTGTCCCTCCGTTGCCATTCATACAATTGACAAAGTCATGGTTACCTGCAAATATGCAGCTTTGTGTTCAACTATATAAGCCCAGATTTCACACTATAATTTGTGACTAAACAGAGTTAAGATAATTATTTTAGTATGCAAACTTTTTACTTTTGTTTGTTGTGTGTACTGTGAGGTTTTCTTCACTTATAAGTGCCTTAGCTGCACAGGTTTAAAAAAGCTTTTCCTGGTTGATTTTTATTTATTTTTGATTTTTTTTACTCTGATTTGTAATTGACCGTTTTATTTACTGTGTGCTTCCATTGCTTTCATTGTTTCCTGTACTGTAAATGTTGAGATTTATTTTATAAATGTAAAGTGCATTATAAATAAAATCTATTATTATCAAAACACTCACTCAGACACTGATCTTTGAATTATTCTCAGATCAAATTATAATTATACTATTAAAATTGTAAGATGGAGTTATTAAATAAGTTTTATTTGATGAACATAAGACATATCTAATATGGATAGAGTAATATGCCATGAATATTATTACTCTGTCTACATGATGTGTGAATGAGCTCAGCTGATTGTCAAAGTGTGCACCTCATCTCTTTATTCACGTTCTAAACACCACCACACTGGATTTCAAATGAAATGGACAAGATGCGACTTTCCACCTTTATTTTGAGGGGATTTACGGTGTGGTCTTTATGTCTACTAGTTTTACAGGACTTAAGTCGGCTAGCTTCGTGCTATGCTAACATCGAATATCATCGCGTTAAACCAAGTTCCCGTTTGAAACAAAACAAATAACTCAGTCATGAACATAGCGATTTCCAGCCAGTTGGAATTCCGACGTTGGTTTTATGTACCAGAAATATGATTGGCGCCAACGTCACTGGAAGGATATGACGCATTGCCATGACGCGCTCCGGAACCATGGACGCCGCCATATTGGATTAGCGCTCACGAGGGGGTACAAAAAGAGAGTTGCGTGAAAGGACCGGAAGGAACGCATATATATATATATATATATATATATATACATATATATATATATTATCGTTGGCTAATATGGCCAATGAATATCTTTTTATCAGTTGTCAGTGATTTTGTAACGTGTTAGCGCGTGTATATACGTGTGTGTGTCTAGTTAATGGGCCATCAGTCTCAATGGCACACACGCACACACACGGGCAGCAGGTGAGCTTAGCAACCCCAGTGTTTGCCTAGCAACTCCATGTCCCGGCGACCCTTGTTACCATGGCAGCCATCGAGGATGTGGCACTGCCTGGAGGAAATGGTCACGGCACGTATGAGCCACAGGGCAGCTGGTGTGTGTGCGCACACTCATTTGAATGCGCCGTCCCGGATCCACGAAGGAGCCCGTATGCTCTTTTGCAACAAAACGCGACGCAGCCTGTAAACACAAAACAATCAGCGGCTTTGTTTTAAAGCTGCCGTTGTTGTCATTTGTTTATGCCCCGCCCCCCCCTCAGTGCACTCCCGCTGTCATTTACTAACAATCGTCCACCCCCACTACTTACACATAAACACACACCTTCCATCTGTGTTGCCGTCAGCTGAACTTAACTTGAGTTCATGCACACCTTCTTAATATGAATATATGATTTGATGTTTCCTGCGATTGGCTGGCAACCAGTCCAGGGTGTCCCCCGCCTACTGCCCAAAGCCAGCTGAGATAGGCTCCAGCACCCCCGCGAACCTTGTGAGGAATAAGGAAATGGATGGATTTGATGTTTCAGTGACTTGCAATTTCACAAATGAAAGTGAAAGCCTTGTGTGTGTTTTGAATGACAAGATAGAGGTTGAGACCCCCCCACACACACTCAACCACCGCCACATAACCCCCACCCCCTTCCCCACCAATGCCCAGTGCCGACCGATTAAGGCCACACAAACTCTAATTGTTGCTCCAAAAGATGTGACAGACTGGAGCGCCCATCTGCGACATTCACGCAAATGCTCAAAGTTCAAAATAAATCAACCATATCCGCACACACGGGCGGAAAATTGCTTGATGGATAATTTAGCATCATGTTACCTGCACACCAGTGTTCATTTGGACAAGACATTTTCATTTAGTTTTAGTTATAGTCTTTTGATGAAAATTCATTCATCTGATTGTATTTTAGTTTGAATCCAATTTTAGTCGACTAAATTGACAATTAGTCGATATTTTCCTTCAGCATACATTTCAACTTTTATACAGAAAAAGATAATACACCTATTTGTAACTGTCGTTTAACAGGCAAAATTTAATACAACGGTGTCTATTGTTTCAATGAAACTGTTGAACTGACAATAATATAAATGTTTTTACCTGAATTTAAAAAAGTGCATAATTGCTTGAGCTTCATTTTACAGCTGCACAAAGAATGTAAAGATATTTGAACATTAAACCCGCGTTTTGTTCCTTCTGATTGGATTGTGTAAATTTTATTTTTGTTTTCGTTTGTCATTGACGAAATTCTGTCAATTTTAGTTATCGTTTTTGTCTCAATGAATGGTTTCTATTTTGGTTTTCGTTTCATTTTCGTCTGAAAGCATTTTGTGACAAAAAATATGACGGAAATTTTTCATCGACGAAAGTATCACCTGACCTCTGCAGATAAGCATGCAGCATTTTTTTTTTTCAACTGTTTTTGCAAGATGGATGCTGGCTAATTTTAGCTCATAGCATGGAGCCATAATAGCCACTGTAATTGTGTGTCAAGTTGTTTTTCATCAAAAAGATTCGAAAATTTGATCTGAAATACTTTTATATCTGAAAAGGTTCAATATAAGCTGATGATCAAAAAATATATACAGTGGTTAAATGTTTGTCCTAACTAAAACTAGACTAAAACGTTGACGGTTTTTGTTGACTAAAACTGGAAAAGTAAAATTACGTTTTCTTATAAAGACAATAATGCTAGATTTATAAGTGACTAAAAATGGACTAAATAAAAATGGGATGAGGTTGACTATGATAAAAACTAACAAGCATGACTGAAATTGGACTAAATCTGAGACTAAATTTAAAAACGGCAGACAAAATTAACATTACCAGAGAGGCACACCCGGGTGAACAAACCGCGTTTAAACACGAGAATCAGGTGTCAGGTCAGAGAAACAGGAAAGGTACGAGCGCTCACCTTGACGTCGGAGAAGAAGATTTTCAGCATGTTGGAGGACGGGTAGCGAGTGTAGAAGAACATCAGTTTGGCCTTCTTCAGGTGGTTGGGAGACAAACCTTCTTGGATCTGGAGAAGGAGCAGGGTTAAGGTGCCAACAAGATGCGCTTCACTAAGCACAAAAATCATGATATCGTGTGCACAGCGCTTGCAGAAGACGAGAGAGAGAAACCGTGCCAAAATTAAAGAAAAGAAAAGAAGAGGAATTCCAAATCAAGTGTGTGCTTGCCACAATCGTAAACATGTTTACAGAAAATGGCATAAACGTGTTTCTTTAAGTCTTAATGAAAGTTTTGTCGTGTGTTGTATATATGACATCATAGCCGGTATTCAATTTATTCAAATTATTTGTTGCTACTCAACTGATTTACTTATCGGTCTCACCTGCTGTGACAATTGTTCTACGTTGATAACGTCACTTTGGATGCTGTTGCACCGTAATGTCGCAAAATAGAACATTTGCCCATAAAAGACTTTTTTTTTTTTTTTTTTTTAATATAATTGTGGGAATGCTGAACATATGTTATTGTGATTTTTATTCTTCACACTTTTTTGCCGTCTAACAATTCCCACATAATACTTCCAATTTACATTGTTCAAATTTAGCTTCAAAAATTCACACCTCCCATGGTATGTATCGTCTGATCCCACATTATTTACAGTATTTGCACAATTTAACATTTAATATCAATTTTTCCCCATTCGTTTTCAATGGGGCAGTCATTGAACTTTTTCCAAGTATCACTTTCATGTATAAAACATCATCATCATCAGGTGTCTGCTGCTCGGTGGCACAGTTGATAAAGCGCATAGTCCAGTAACAAGGAGGTTAGAATTTAATAATTTATCTCTCAATTTGTTTTCAGCATTCCCACACATGTTGTCCAGAAATTGCACTTAGTCTAGTTTGTATTATTATTATGAAAAATAAAACAATATGATATATAATAAAAAAATAAATAAAATGAAACCAAATATTTTAGGAGGCAAAACGTAAAATGTTGTACTATATATAGCACATAATGGCATGATAGGGAAAAACAAAACAAAAAACTGTTAAGAGCATCCTCAACAGGTGCTCCCATCCATCATCCGCTCTGTGTCAAAACCAAGAAAATGAAAATTGTCGAGAATCTTGGTCCATGTGTGCGTGTTTGTGCGCATGTATAATACATGTGGCACGTGCGCAACGACAGCTGTGCACCACCACTCTGCCATTTTGCCACCACATTAACAGCCCTATAATCTATCAGTGAAGATGAGGCAATCAATGGAACCCCTGCAAGGTCAATTAGTGCGCGCACACACATGCACACGCTCAGAAACCTCAGGGGCCCAATATGGCTGCAAATAGAAAAAAAATAAGAAAGTTAAGTGTGAGCAAAGACGAGAAAGCAGACATTTTGTCTTTGCAGTTGTGCGTTTCGATCAAATATCACAAATATGTCGTACGACTTTGTGTAAGCGGAGGCGAGTCATCCATCTTTCATTGTGGAATCAAGCGACGCCATTACCTGTTTAACATTCATGCCAACCTGTCACTGTGTACAGCGGATAATACCTGTTTTCATGTATCGGCTCACCAATTTGACTAACAATATGACGAAGTGTGTGTTAAGGTAACTGTGAGCCAGTGAATAAACAAAGCTCCTTCCTGCTCTTCATTGTCCCTTTTATCACGTGTGCTGATCCTGATGTGTGTTTTTGCCAACCGCATCAGCTGTAACCTGACCTTGCAGCCAGGTGTGTGCGTGTTTGTGTTTGTGGGGAGCTAGCTTAGAAGGAAAATCATCATCAAATGAATTGAGTACCTCTGCTCAGCTCAAAAGGATTAACAATAAACAGACATGAGGGTTTGTATGTGTGAGGTTCAAATGATCACTCAGACTTGTAGCTGGTAGTCCTTGTCAAAGCAGAAAAATAACCTTGATTAATTAAAGTTTACCATGTTTAATTTTAAACAGTAACAATGAATGCATATTTGCGGTCCATCTTTTTTTGTTCATTTCTCATGCCATCGTTTATCAAGCTTGAGTCGGTGACATTTTCTGAAAAGTGTCACAGCTCGTCTTATCCGAAGTGTTTGTTTTTGCTTTCAAAAGATGAGTTCATGGCCAAACAGAATCTTTGAAAAATTATTGTGTAATTTCAATGTTTATTTATCTTTGAATGAATGTAAAAGCATTTTCAAACCAAACAAAACAGTCGGTCGGATCAAGAGGCTTAACTAATCTTAATTTTTTTTTTTTTCTCAACATCTAAATGAACTTTGAAGCAACACGGAGATCAAATCGTTGCGATTGAGAGGAATTCCTGTTGCTAAGGTTCAAAGTCTTGTTTTCCGCCGCGCTTTGTTCTTCAAACCGCGTGCGCTCGTCCGTCGTCTTTGCGTGCGTGCAGATGTGACCGCGAGACGCGCTCTCCATATGAAAGGTTAGGAATGAAAAGATCAACGGCTACCTGCAAACACCTGTCTGCGTGTGCATGTGGCGTGAACGCACACGCGGCTGCCGAGCAACCGAGTGCAAAGGCCAACCAATCAAAGTGCGTGTAGGACGGACTTAAGGAGGAAGACGGCATTGTAAACGCGGACACCTTTTGAAAACTGGCATCAATCAGGCCGAGCGTCTTTTCCGCTCTTTGAAACGTGATTAGCTTTGAGCTGTTGTATGCGAGGCGTTGACCTGAACTTCCCTCCCACCCACTTGCTTTGAGCGCTTCTGTACAAAGTCTGCGTGATGAAAGTAAGCAAAGACACGAGTGCGCGAGTGAGAGTGAGCTGCACGGACTTAAAAGAAGTTGAGAGAGCAACGTGCAACCTGTTTAATCTTCCCCGCTCTTGCGAGACCTGGCGCACCTCTTTTCATCTTCACCTCTCGGCACAGAAACAAGAGGGAACCAATTAGCGGCGACTAATTGATATTAAAGACCTTGCGCCAGTGGTGCCGGCAACTGGTACCGCAAGACGCCTCACACAAATACACATTGCAGTGCGAAGGATACAGTGCTGCTTGAGTACGGTGAGATGTCGGCCATGTCTGCCAGGTCGCCGCATTCAGACTTGATGAGAGACAGAGACAAACCTTCGGACCCGTGTTGACTTGGGGAACTCTGCCTGTTGTGGTGGTGACCGAGGTGCCCTCCACCCAGGGTGGCCATTTTGGTTCTCAGGCTTACAGTTTCACGGCTCATGTCCATGGAATCTGGCGAGGAGTGGATGTGGTGGTGGTCCTTGGGCACCGGGGCGTAGCCCCCACCGTGTGATCCCAGAGGGCTGTGAAAGGGGTAGCCCATGAGCGGAAGAGGGAAAGGGTGGCGAAAAGATGGAGGGCTGAAGCCAAGAGTGGCTGTGAGAGGCGAGGGGTGGAGGGAGGGGTGGTGAGGGGGCGGCGGAGGAGGAGGAGGAGGAGGTAGAGATGTGCCGCCGTTCTCCTCACCGCTGCCGCTGCTCCCGCCACTCTTGCGCACCACCAGCGGCAGCGCCTCCGTTTGATCGTTGGGTGTGGGCACGCCGCTTAGCCTGCCGTTCAGACCGTTGAACGGGTCCAACGGGCTCGGCACGATGATGTCGCTGAAGCAGTGGAGTCTTTGATTGGAGGAGTGGTAGTTGGAGGTGGGGCTGCCGTCCCCGTGAAGATTGAGGCCAAAGGCGCCGGCGCCAAAACGAGGGTCCAGGGTGAGGGAAGGGAGCGGGCCAAAGGGCAGGGGGCCAGAAGAGGATGAGTTGGAAGAGGAGGAAGGGGCAGCTGGTGTGCCGTGGCAGCCGTGATGGTGGCTGACGGCCTGCTTGGGCGATGAGAAGCCTTTAACGACCGTGTCAACAACCTGAGAGACGGCGCAGTTGAGCTCCTGCTTCAGCGTCTCCGCCAACTGCCTGCCGCCTTGCCTCTTCATCATCCTCTCACCGTTTCTCTCCTCATCCTCATCCTCGGCCCTCGCCACCACGTCCTCCTCCATCTCGCCATCCATCAAGGCCTGTTGTCGCAGTAGGACTCGGGCCCGGTCCAGGAACAGGCCCGGGTCCAGCTCCGACAGGCCATCATGGTGCCTCCGCCCTCTGTCCCTGTGCCTCTCCTCGAGGCCATCAGAGCGGATACTGTCCTCGGACAGGTTACCGTCCTCATCCCTCTCACCGCTTCGGTCCACCTCGCGGTTTTCCTCCTCCTCTTCCGTTTCCGAGTCGTAGATCTGGTAGAACTTCTCCTGAAGTTGACGCAGTTGCTTCTGAACAGGAAAGAGCAGAGAGTGTTGTGATGAGTGTCTTGTAATCCTGATGTGGTTCTTGATATAGAGAAGTAAGAATCAGTACTTCTAACGCCCAATTCACACTGACTGCGGAACAGACGCGGCGCGTTTTCCGTCCGGCATCCGCATGGACACCTGCCAGACCACAGGATCTTGAGGGGTTCATGCTGGAGAGTTCATTTCATGCAGTAACAACCGTGTATAACGAGAGTCCTATTTGTAAACAATAGCCTCGCTTGCCTCTTGTCACATCCATATGCTTTTTGGACATTATTTCTGGGACTTCTACCATGGACAAGTAAGTTTTGTGTTTAAATAGTGTTATTTTTCCATGTTTACTTTATTCTGAGCTCATTTTTGTCTTAAATGTTCGACTCATGTCATGCTGTGTAGTTAGCTACTAGCTAACTACATAACTAGCTTCCCTCCCAAAAAACCATGTTCTATTTTGAAATATACCAGATTTACTTTGATGTGAGACGCCAGACTTCCTGCCCGGCTCGTGTAATTTCTTCAGCTTCGTGAAAATCCGCATGCAGCGTCCGGAAAAAATAGAACGCTTGCGGAAACCTTCCGCATCGCCGCATCCCTTCCGCACCGCAGACGCACTGCACCGCAGCTGGTGTGAATTGACACGCAGACTTGAACGCGTTCTATTCTTGCGGCGTCCGTACCGCGTCCGTTCCGCAGTCTGTGTTAATTGGACGAAATTGAACCCGTCTATTTTTTTGACACAAGTATTGAAATACTTGTGCCACACGTGTGTTGGCGACCCACCTGCATATCTTCCAGCTGCAGTTTGAGCTGTCGCCTCTCCTCCTGCCGCTGCTCCTGCCTGGAACACACCATCTGGGTAAAGCTGTGCTGCTGCTGAGGCAAGCGCTGCTTCCTCTTGTTCTCCCGGTACACCTCGCCAGAGCTGACTCCTCCTGCCCGTGAAGCGGGAGAGCTGAGGAGGGAAGAAGCGCGCTCGCTTCGTCTGAGGCCGTGACCGTCGCTTTCGCCTCTGTGCTCGTTATCGTTGTCGCGGTTGCTTTCTTGGCTGCGGTCGTCGGTGCTCGGCCGGACCAGCGGCGAGTGACTCATACCGCGGATGATGTTTTCCACCCGAGCCCGCTTTGCCCGAAGGTGCTCGTCCGACAGCCTGTCTAGGTCAAATGTGGAGAGGGACAGCGGCTGAGCGTGGGAGCCGAGGTTGGAAGGAGGTAGCGGTCGTCCGAATGACGACCGGGCCGGAGGGAGCGGTCCGGGCGAAAGGCAGTTGGACGGGCTGTCCCGGTCCTGAGAGGAGGAATTGCTGCAGGCATCCTCAGCCTGGATCTCTGAGCCACCACTGGACAGAGCTCCACTACCCTGTAAAAGACAACCGACATACAGAATTACTGATTGACTGATATTTTTCATGGGAGAAGACTGAAGAAATGCTGCTTTGCTGCATCTTTAAGAAGTCAATAGTGGGGTTTTCCATCCACAGATTTGAATTTGAATTTTCAAGAATTGCAAAAAAGAAACTGAATGGAAACTCCAGAAATGTGAAAAATGGCACAAAAATTGCAAAAAGAGTTTTTACGCTTGGAGGGGTGGATTTTGAAGCGTATTGAAAAATGGAAAATACACATTTTTGCTATGGAAACAGGTTTTGAGAATAAGTCACTACAAGACCGGATGATACTACGTCACACATTTTGACCGGATGATACTACGTCACACCTATGTTTGTAGTCAAAAAATAATAGCGGATGATAAAGTATGATATATTTGGGAAGATGAAGAAACAATTCTTTTGAAAGAAAAAAAACATCTGTCCATTTTGTGTGCTGTGGCAGAAAGACACACTTATATGCCGTCATCTCACGGCGCAGTCACTATTTGCAAAAGAAGAACGGATGGAAACGGGCATAAGTCGCGTGCCCATTTTGCGCATTTTCACAAAATTCGCTTAAAACTTCTGAAACATTTGGATGGAAACCTGACTAGTGTACAGCTTGTATAACATTGTAAATTTACTGAAAACAAAAGTAGCTCAACACAGCCAAAATGTCTAAATTGGCAACAAAAGTGAGAACACCTCAAAGTGAAAATGTTCCAATTGTTTCCAAATTGCCATTTTCATTCTCTGGTGTCATGTGACTAATTTGTATTAGTGAATATTGCTCAATATGGGTACTCAAGTCAAAAAGAGATTGATCCAAAGTTTTGCGTTTACTAAATAACCCAAAACGTTAGGTAAAATGAATAAGCCAACTTTATTGGTTCAGTCCCTTTTTGACCCAATTTGAGTAATTTATGACCGACATTTATTCGAGTCATTTCACCTGCAAAATAAGTACCTGGAAGCCGGAGTCACTCCCCCCATTCTTCCCGATATTATTCTTTAGAAGCTGTGAGATGATGGTCGCCCCGGTGAAAGGCATCATGGCATCCTCGTACGAGTTGGCCCTCTTGAGTAACTTCCTCAGAACATTGGACTTCTCCCCGTCCCCGTTGCCACCACTGCGACCTCGACCAACGAGCGAGCAATCTCCGTCCCGGTCGGGGCTGCGGGATTGGTTCATGTTGTCGAGCAGAATCCCCGCGATGCTGCCCTGCACGGTCCGTTTCACACCGATGTCCACTCGTCGGCGCTTGGTCTGTCTGGTTAGAAGCGCGGCGCTGTCATGATCAGGCATCACGCAGGGCGGCTACGCTGAGCATTACCCGGCCGGGTTCCTCTCAAAAGGCGCGGAAAGACTGTGTGGGAGGGACACAAACACACTTTCACACCGTTTTCCAGATGAACTGATTTGGGGTGAAATGTGATACCCTCACCCTGGACTGCTCACCCTTTGCCATTTGCAGGGCAACCATTCACACTCACATTTCAAGTCTTCATTTGTCATAACATGCTTGTATTTATTCTTTTTTTGGAAGTTAGAGTAAGCCCGAGTTCCTGGAGAACACACATACAGATACGGACAGTGAGCTCAGAGCTGAGATCCAAAACTGAAGAATTTGGGGGCTACACTCAATAAAAATGAGGATTGAGATATACTTTAAAATAAAATCTATAGTAAATTCTAGTTAAACTTCCTTGTAAAATTGACTTAGAATTTCTGAGTGCATCAACCTTTACTATAAGCTTTTTTCAAGTAAATATCACTCATTTTTTTTCAGTGTAAAACTGCCTCAATTGACCAATAATTACACTTTCTTTAGTTTTACTTTTAAACACAGAAATATTTATTTATAATTCATGAAATATTAAAACACTTTTGATTAGCTGTAGGCTATGATAATATCAAATTAGCAGAATTCTCAACATACACAAAATTTAAAAGCAATCTGCTGAATTTAATGTGCAAGCTTCACGTCATCAAATGGTCATTAAAATCGGGCAAAAATAAAGAGCTGGATTTACAAAATATATACAAGCAGACATATTTTCCTATACACATGAAAAAGGAATCATCATCACCATCCTGTAAGCTGTAAGAAGAGTACAGGACGGCTTCACTCACTTCAAGCACGTCAAGTGAGATCTTTGCAAAAATACAATCGCTCTTTTCCACAAAACTTTCCAAGAACTTTGACAATGAATCGGTTTGGATCATGGATGGATGGACGAGACGTTTGCCTCGCAAACAATATACAACTCACGACCTGTGTTCAATTACTGCCTCGCTTTATCTCACTCGCTCTCGTTCGCACGCGCACACAAATATTTTTGTGAAACACTTCACACGTCTCGCTGAATGCCTTTGAAAAGCATATCCTGTAAATATATGAGCTCGCTGACTTATCAGGAGTCATTTAGAAAGGTTTTCGAATTTATAGACAACAAAATCGATTTGCTCATATTTGTGCAACAAGGGGAAATAACTTTAAGGTGAGTTTGAGTAAAATGAGACTAATCGTGTTAAATCTGGGTGCAGGAACTTTATTTAACGTATCACAATTATGGTGTGCAAAATTTCATTTTTTAATGTTCAAAAAGTTAGAAGGGAAATCAATCCATACGAGCTGCCGGCTCAATTCCATTCAAGTTTGTATTACTTGATTCCACTATGCGTATATACGCGTGACTTGCCAGCAGAAATAGTTTGGAAATATTTTCCGAATTGAAACGTGAAGTTGGCCACCACAGAACACAAGAACGGGACACAAACGCACACAGACGAGCTGCACTCCAATCAAGTAAGTTTTGTATAGCCACTCACTTGGTTGTCGTCCGAGTAATAACTTCAGTCCAGTCCAGAGAGCCGATGTCGCCGTGTGAGGTCGCAGCCGGCGACAAGAGTGACTTTGCGAGCTCTCGAGTGGTTGAGAGTGCGCGTGCAAGGTGGACCGGGGAAGGCGCGCGTGAGATGGGACGAGGATGAGAAAAGAGAAAAGGAGAGAGGGATGACTAATGTCGGTGGGTGGGGGGGCGAGGGGAGGCAATATTGAGCACGAAGACCACCGGCCCGTTCGGTCACTTTCCACATTCGAGTCGTCTGACTCTGAACTGACAGCTAGAAGACTCCAAAGCAAGAAGCACGCGTGAGACGAGCGACGAAGGGACGCCAAGACGCCGCGTCACGCGAGGTAACGCCCCCACCTGACCAATAAGGAAGAAGAACCGGAACCGCCGGCTTTTATTTAAGAGGAGCCCGGGAGCGCGCGCGCAAGCGGATCGGGACGACGACCATGAGGGTAAAAGAGAAAAAAAGACTGCAGCTCGTCCATGGAGAAGCCGAAAAAAAACAAAAAAAACAGGATAGTAGTGACAACTTTGTGTTAAATGTTTACATTTGATGGCAATATTGATGTTGCAATCAAATTAATCTCTCAATGTATTCCTTTGTTATAAGCATCCGCTGCGGATCACTTGTTCTAATAAATACGTAACTTACCTTAAATTGTGTCAGCTTCTTCTCTGTTGTTGTAAAGATGGAAAGCGTCTGTACCCGTGCGCGCATGCGTAAATGGTCGCGAAAATGTGGCCTGCTACATAAAGACAATTGATGGCAATTTATTGTAGCCCTAATTTCAAAAATGTTAAAGAAGCTTCGATTGTCGCGTGGTTCTTCTAGGAGCCAAGTCACACACGACATAAATGAATTAAAGAGTACAAAAATGTGAAATTGTTTTTTGGGAGCGTCGAGTGAAACTGTCTGGAACATTTACATTTAAACATTTAAAAATCAGCTTCCTCGCCCGTCTTTGTATCAAAAATCTGGCAAAGTGCACCTGCACTCACATGTGGTTTGCTGCAAAGGAATGTCCACGTTACAAAAAAAAATGACTGTCCTGGGAAACGTTTCTCAGCACATTTGTAGCCCCGCCCCCCACCCCCTGCTATCATCAATATTAGCATCAGTCTCGCGTAATCACATTCCTGTTCCTCTTGAGTAACTTATTTAGGTTTTAAAAAGTCAAACACACCGCTGACCCCAGGAGGAATTCCGTGTTCTTTGCATGCAGCGCCAAGCGGGCCTCATCCTCACCGTCATCTCGCCACGCACGCACAATGATTTGGCACGCGCATGCACGCGCGCCGCTGTGCTGCAAACGTATATTTGCACGTCAACCGCGCTTGCATGGTGCGATTCGAAGCCATTTGACATCATCGCCGTGCGCAATCATGATCCTTTTGTAAAGCAGCAACTTGTCTATATAACGTGGCTTCTGATCCTATATGGAAATTATGCGGAGGCCAAAATAAAAGCGTGTGATTGAATCGGTGTGTGTGTGTGTGTGTTGCAAGCAATCGTCTTATCCGCACATATGAGGAGAGGATACAATGTTCATTTGGCATGCAGGTTTGAGGGAAATTGCTAAGCATTAAAGTAGGATGTTGAGTGTGATCAAGTTTTTAAAAAGACACGCACTCACGCATAATGGCATGACAACAGACAATTTGTAATTGATTAATGAATTCATTGGTTATTACGTAACACTTTTAAAATGTGCTTTCATACTGTCGAGCACTTTTAAATACTTGAACAGCTAAAGAGGATTAAGAGTAAAAAAAAAAAAAAAAAAAAAAACACATGACTTTAAGGGAAATCTTTAGTGCATCACAGTGCAATCGAGGGATGCTGGTTATTCTCAAATGTGTTCATATTTTGATGTAAATTTATATTGAAAATGATTAATAGCACGATGGCTGTGTGTTGCACATTTCCGAGGTTTGGGGTTCGAGTCCGGGCTCAGGCCTTCACTGTGGAGTTTGCATGTTTTTCCACATGCTTGTGTGGATTTTGTCCAAGTACTCTGGCTCATCCCACATTCTAAAAACACACATAGTTGACTGAAGCATCTAAATTCGTCTGCATTTCGAATGCTTGTTTATCTATGCGTACAGCTGCCCTGTGATTGGCTGGTGAACAGTCCATGCCTCAAGCCCAAATTCAGCTGGGACAGGATCCAACAGACCTGACACCCAAATGAGGATATAAGCAGGATAGAAGACATTTTGCCGGGTGGAAATAAAATCAATTAGTTCCAGTGTCAAACCTTTTTAAAGTGAATAGCATTATTAACAATTCCGTGGAAAAAGAAAATGCATCTTTCATAGTAAAATGAAAAAGCATTGAAGACACTCAGGTAAGTTGTGTCAACGTTTTCGTGTTTGTTTGTTTTTTTTGCGCAATTGTCACATAAGTGTATTAAATTAACACTTAACAGTGATGCTGGGATCTGGCTGCATTGCATCCATCGTTTTAACACTTCTTGTTGACAATGGCCTTACTTTTAAACCATTTTTTTTTTGTAATAGCTAAAAGTTGCAGAAGAAACAGTAATCCCTGAATGCTGGCTGCACTGAAATATTGTAAGGTACATTGCTGTCCAATACATCATTTAGACCGGGGTGCTTACACTTTTTAGGCATGTGAGCTACTTTCAAAATGACCAAGTCAAAATGATCTACCCACCAGAACAATGCAAAACATGTAATTATTTTCAAATGTATTGAGGATTCTTTGTATGTACAATGTATGTTGATGTACTTTGCATAACCGAGTGAGCCAATATTGCAAATTAGCATTTTTTTTTTTTTATTATTTTTTTTAATTACCCGAGTTTACTTTGATGATTTGCACTGAATTGAATGAGCGAGAGACGCATAGTATGGACAGTAGCTTCTGACAGCAAGCCTCAAGCACACTTCCAAATGTTCATCAGTCATGATGGAACAGTATTTGGACTTAATAATCTTCATGTAGGAAAAGTCTCACTCATATAAATTGGTGGAGCTGAATAATGTCTGTGTCATATTGCCATGAACAATCCAAAAATGTCGCTCCTCGTTTCCCTTCTTTGGTATTGGTGGACTGGCAGATGAGGCAAACACATTTCAAAAATGACATCGCGGGGAAAAAAAAGTCCACCTCGCATTCCGTATGAAAGTGATATGTTTTTGTCTTCTTACTTGGTCCTGCTCCCTCATTCATTATGATAGCTTAGCGCTGTTGTGTGCGCATGAGTGGTGACCTAAAGGTCAAAATTCAGTTGTCATCTGATTGGTTGCTCTGTATGTCAATCAAGCAACGGGATTGATAAGTTCTGTTGCACTTAGCGCCGTTGTTTGCGCTTCATTGGTCACCTGAATGTCAAATTCAGTTATAGCAATCAAGTGATGGGATGAATGAAAGACTGATATTTTTTTAATGTCAAGCCGCGATCGACCACTCGATAGATCGCAATCGACTTAATGAGCACCCCTGAATTAGACGTCTCGTGTTACCACTCCGTAGCCTCATGTGATGATCGAAGCTCAACGTTTTGCTGGCTTTCAAATGTCGGACTTCTGAGGCGTTAGACTTCAAAAGATATTGCCATTGTAAATGGCACTTCATTTATATAGCGCTTTTCCACCTTTAAGGCCCTCAAAGCGCTTGAAATTTTGAGTACCCTTCACCTACTGATCAGGAGCAATTGGGGGTTCAGTATCTTGCTCAAGGATACGTCGACGTGGTCACAATGGCATGGAACAAACCCACAACCTCTGGGTTGGGAGACGACCACTGAGCCACTCCGCCCCCGTGAAAATTCAGAACTGCCTTGGACCCCGTCCTTTGAAAGCAGATGTACCGTTCAGGCTGGATCCCGTCGAGTGCAAGTGGAAGTTCTGCGGAGGAACCTCAGAGATGTTGTGTGGCCATATTGGCAAAACAAGCTGCTCACTGTCCCCGTAGTCCGCGCTGCTGAGAGATCGCCATGTTGTGCGAGGACACGACTTGAGCGTGTGGGCGCTCGCTGGGATGAGTCCTTTTTCAACAGCAAATAATATCTCTCATTGCAAAGGGAGACAAAAGGGGAATAATGACAATGGAAAGGCAGAGATGGAATAATGACAGGCCTGCAACTGATGGAGGCCTGGCGGTAACCACAGATGGACGTTCTTATTCTCCCGCAGCCTTTAGTTGTTCTCCTCTTTTTTTTCTGGCCCCTGTCTTTCTCTTTTCCCTCCACGCTCTCTCCATCAAGATGGCATTATTCAGGATGTTAGCAGGGAAGAGCTAAAAGCTCTCAGTGTGGAGGAGAGGGTCCCAGGGTCCCGCGTGTGAGCTGTGGCATACACACGACGACGCGCCAAGAGGTGTTCAAAAGGTCTTATTGTGGACATTAGCAGGTGTCTCGGCACCTCTTTCCTCAAAATCGTGGACATTAGCTGATACAAAGAAAAACTGAGGAATGATAGTTTGCGGCCGCCGGATTGCACGGCACCAGTGCATTTCTGCTCATCAGCTTTGCATCATTCAACTCCATGTGAATTTTTAGACAGATACTGTCATGTGAATGCAGATCTACTGAGCTCCAGTAGCTCATATTTCATTTCAATGAAGAAAACAATCATATATTTAGTTAAAAAACAGACCTTGATTATATCAAAACTCGGGTCCAGTAAGTCAAAGACAGTTGACTTTACGGTGGCACGCCCCTTCCCACCCACATTATGCAACAAGCAGCTCCCTCTGACATTGTTCGGGCAAGATGAGCGAAATAGCATGCGCTCCAATGGCAAAGTTGTCCGATCTTCCTTGTGATTTCTCGCTCTGGTATTTTCAGGAGACCGATGTTTCTCTTCGACACCAGCAAAGGGACTTTAAATTTTTGAGTGAAGGGTATCTTTTCACTCCGTCACCATGCAAAAGGAAAAAAGGAAATATGCATCGCTGTCTGCTGCTACAGAAGTCAGGAAAAGATAGTCGCCTCACTCACTTCGAACGATTGTCAGTAAAACCAAAGTTTTTGGACATGATTCCCATCAAGCAGGGTAAGAATGAATTTATATGACCTCATCGTTACACTCTTTTGTTGGCATTTATCGTAAATAGTCAACAAACATGTGGACGGTTAGCTACCAGGCGCTATCGTTAGCCTTTGGCTAAAAACAACAAGGGAGAACATTACCTTTGTGCAGACGTAGTAGTTTCTGGTCGTTTAGGAAGGATTCGACTGGTCGTGTGTGCAAAGTTTGATCCAGTGCAGACATTTTTTGTAGTTGTTTGAGGGTTTAGGGGAAGGAATAATCCAGATAGTGTCTCTCTCACACAAGCCGTGACGGCAGGACGGCGGTTAGTCGATGGCGATAACGGCTATCACTCTTATACAAGCCGTGACTACAGCGTTTAACCATTTGTAGTTTTTTTTCTTGGCTTTGGATAACCACGCAAAAGCACTACCGGGAGCGGGATTACTTTTTGTTTGTCCGCAGCAAAACGCATGTGCCGTCGCAGACATGACGTCTTGCGTCTGGTTGGTTTACTAACTTGGGCGTGGTTTACGATCAAGTCAATTGGCATGATGTTGTGGTGCGTAATGCAAATAGTGACTTTGATTACAGGCAGTTATGATTCAGGCAATGGTCAACTTTCCGGTTTCTGAAACCATCAGGATAACCCGTTAAATGCATGAGGGGTTACTCCTGTATACATTTTCACATCTAAACCACAACACATGGAAAATGTATTCACGCAAATAGACATCATTTGTGCTTTTAACTTTCTGTGGTCAGCAAAATAATTTTTTTTATGAAGTAGTCGGTTACCTTCTCGATCCAAAAGAGATATATATATATATATATATATATATATATATATATATATATATATATATATATATATATATATATATATATATATATATGTATATGTACACACACACTCTGACATTTTCGCTGTAGAGACAGAAAATGGCGTGAAAACGTTTAGCGAGTGGCAATGTAAGATGGCAGGCTGCAAATACAAGTATACCGTAACCTGGAAATAGTCAGATTGCTAATTGTGACTCACTCATTGGAGTTCTTCACTCGGCAGATCTGTTTGGGACATGCTGATAGGACGATGCAGTATCTTGTCCACGTTTGTTCTGACCAATCACGGCAATGGATGAAAATGCCGTCTTCTGTCTCGCCTTAGGAAAACAATAAAAAATAAAGTACGGACATTTTTACCAGTTAAAATGCACAAAGCTCCTCTCGCTTTTCAACATTCAACAAGAAAACGGTGACTAATTCTGCCGGAACAGAATTAATTGCAGTGTCCATTCATCTATTTTTGTTTGTGTTTGTTTGTTTGTTTGTTTGTTTCACCCGGTGTCGGCGCTTCCTAGTTTTGTCACTGCTGCATGTCCCGCCCAAAAAAAAACGCCTGAATGGTCAGACCTAAAAATGGTCGGTTGCAAACGTATGAACGGGAGCGTTACAAGATGGATTCTCGCGGTATTTGTAATTCCGCTCGCTGGCAAGGTTAGTTCGACCGAGATTCCTTGTGAAGCATGCGCAGAATACAAAGCAAAGTTCCATTCAAAGGAGGTACCCCGATACGTAACTCTTTGGGTTCGAAAAGATGTAACCAAGCAGACTTATTTTGGCTTTTGAAAGCTTTATTGTGTGCATCCAAACATAGTCAGTGACTGAAGTAATATCTACGCATGATTTGTCTAAAAACATGGCTGCCGTTCATTGCCAAACTTGGCACTTTAACTTTCCCTAATTATTCCTTCCTGTGCTCGGGGACTTTCTCCGGCCATCACAATCATTGTTCTGCAAAACCATCTCAACTATTCAACTGCTCCCTTTTTTAAATGCACGCTTCGTGCTTCCTTGTCAGTAATTCATGTTTTTTCCCCCCTTTTATCAGTCGTATGGAGCTCTCTAGTGCTCATGTATTTATTCATGCATGTTGCTCTGGTGGGTGTATGAATGGATGTGAATGGTGGCTGCGTGTGTGTGTGGAGACACCAATGTGAGTGCGCTTCCGAGAAAAGGTCTTAATCTAACCAGCGCATTGCTTCTGCTGAGACCTCCGCCCGCTTGTCCTGATGCTGTGGCCAATCACAGAGGTTCAACAAAGTCCAGCTCAGGGTCTTGGGTGTGCGGCTTGGCCCGGGTCCCCTCTCCTCATCCTGCTGCAGACCCACAAATATGGCGTCGTCGTCTTGGCACGAGCGGACCCTGAAGTCGCTTACTGGCCGAGTGCCCGGGAGTTGGGGGGGGGGGGGGGGATTGGGAGGGCGAAGGGGCACTGTGGCTGAATGTGCAGCGGGGTGAAGAGCGGTGATGATGCTAACAATGCTATCGGAGAGCCGGCGTCCGTCTCGCAAACATTTGTCTTTATCGCCGCTCTTCACTCACAAAATGAGGACAAAGGCCGTGAAAAAGCATCAAGAGGCAGGAACAGAAAAGAGAAAGAAAGAAAGATAGAGAGTGAGTGAGAAAGAAAGAGAAAGAAAGAAAGAGAGAGCAAAAGAAAGAAAGAAAGACTGAGAAAAAAGAAAGAGGGAGAGAGAGCATCAAAGAAAGAAAGAAAAAAGAGCAAAAGAAAGAAAGAAAGACTGAGAAAAAAGAAAGAGGGAGAGAAAGCAAAACAAAGAGAAAGAAAGAGACAGAGAAAGAAAAAGACTGAGGAAGAAAAAGAAAAAGAAAGAAAGACTGAGATTCAAAGAGAGAAAGAGAGAGAAAGAAACAAAGAGAGAAAGAAAGAGACAAAGAAAGAAAGACTGAGAAAGAAAGAGATAAAGACACTGAGAAAGAAAGAGAGAAAGACACTGAGAAAGAAAGAGAGAAAGACACTGAGAAAGAAAGAGAGAAAGAAAGAGACTGTGAAAGAGAAAGAAAGAAAGAAAGACAGAAAAAAGGAGAGAAAGAAAGAAAGAAAGAAAGAAAGAAAGAAAGAAAGACTGAGATTCAAAGAGAGAAAGAGAGAGAAAGAAACAAAGAGAGAAAGAAAGAGACAAAGAAAGAAAGACTGAGAAAGAAAGAGAGAAAGACACTGAGAAAGAAAGAGAGAAAGAAAGAGACTGTGAAAGAGAGAAAGAAAGAAAGAAAGAAAGAAAGAAAGACAGAAAAAAGGAGAGAAAGAAAGTGAGAGAAAGAAAGAAAGAAAGAAAGAAAGAAAGAAAAAGAAAGGACGGCTGCAAGAGCGCTTGAAGATGGCGATGGCGCCTACGAAAGCTCTTGTAAAGTGAAAAAGCTGGTCGCTGCCTTTGGCCAAGCTTTTGACATTGTCGGGCCCTCCAGGTTCCCAGATGTAGCAAAATCAACATGTTTGCTTGTCATGCTTTCATTGACAGCTCGTAGCCAAGCCAGCAAACGCACAACCGGGGACGAGCGCTTGCCAGATCAAAACATTCAAACACAAATAACAGACATCAACAATGGATAAAATGAGGGGAATCAACTTGGTGAAAGCTGTTTTTTTTTCCCCCCCTCTTGCCCGTGTTCATTGACCCATGCTGTTTTGTCCACAGTATAGCAGGCGGTACCAATTGGAATTTTTCAAGGGATTACTTTGGGACCAATGTGAAACATTGCGGAAATGTTTGCTATAGATATTACGCGTGAAATAAGCCAGGACGGGTGAAGTTGCTTCAGCAAACAGTTGAACATTGCTGACATCACACTTTCAAAAAAGATCAAATAAATCATTTCTCACACTCATTATGATCCCTAAAGTAGAAGGAGAAACAGCAGGACAGGGGAGGCAAAGTTATAGATGTCAGAGCTAGGGGTGCAACGGTTCAGATTTTGCTGTACGATTATAGTCTGAGAAAAAAAAAAAAGCGGTTTTACGGTTATTAAATCGCATCAGCATCGTTTGAAAGTGTTTATTTTTAACAATAAATAACTGAGTTGCTGCCTTTCAAAACAAACATAGCAGATTAGAAACAGTTCTTCAAATAGGGCATGGGCACTATGTCCAACAAGTCCACCATATTGTACCCTCTTTTTCTTTCATCTTTCAATTTCTTTCCGTTTCAGTCATATTTCCAGGTGAAATGTTCGTCCAGAGCCTTGAAACTGGCGATTTGCGCAGTTTACCGCTACACATTTAGACATTTTGCAGCCAAATGCCCGTGGTCAGGGCGGTTCCTCGGTGGCGTGGGGGCGGCGGCCACTTGGGCCAAAAGGCCCGACCGTCGGCTTTGCTTCGTTATATCGCACTGTGCTGTGATACGTTTCTTCAAATTGGATGTGGCATTCTTAGCCAGCGCAAAGTTTGCAACGCACTGAGAGGTTTTTGTAATCTTTACTGGAAAAAAATGACAAGTAATAGTTGTTTTCCCAAGAGCAAATGCAGCCGTTTGTGGAGGTCGTCCTGCTTCTTCCATTGTTTACGTCGTGACGAGGAAGGTAGTGTCTGTTGTTTTGGACGGACTCCGAGCGCTCGCCGCTCACACATGTTGGTACACGTAACTCGGCGTTGCATCTTCAGCTGAGAAAACGTGATGTGACGTCATTCCCAAATGCAAGTGAAACATTTTCTCCTCGAAATTATCTTTGAAATGGACAACAAAATTCTGCATTCTACGTACATTACGAGGTCATAAAAGAACAGTAACATACAGCCACTTAGTGTTATGTTCTGAGGTTGGATCCCAAAAGCGCAGGCACAAATAAGAGTTTAACACTTCATTCGCATAACATCAAGAGGCGTGGAACTAACTTGACTTGACCAGAAACAACGAGAAGGCATCGAAGAAGAGAGAAGCAGGTGGCCAGCTGGACAGAGGAATAAAACAAAAAACACACATTTCTCAGATAGACAGTGAATCAATCTGATTGGTTGTGGCTAGACATGTGGGTAACAGGACTGACATGGAATTATCTGATTGGCTGTTGACTAGATAAAGAGATGAAAGATTCCTGACATCTCATAGCTCCTGACATCACATAGCTTAAGACCAGTTGAAACGAGATGCCGGTTACATCAGTTCAAAACAGACACTTGACCTCACAGTCATGACCCAAACATAACCCTTGCAAACCCTTGCATGACCCCAAACTTAACCCTGGCATGACACTTAGGAAAGTAACTTTAATCAGATTACTGGTTTGTAAAAATGAATGCGTTCGATTGCTTGTTATTGAAAGAAAGTAATCAGATTAAAATAACGCATTACATAGCAACACGTTGGTGACAACACTGGTCTCGGTGACTGGTGCAAACAAATAGCATCAAGATGACACAACACAAACATTGAGGTAAGAGATAATAAAAACGTATATATTGTAAAATAGAATAAAATAAACAAATCTGTCTAAATACCTCCTTGCATTGACATGAATTTATGAAATATTTGATTAAATATATGTTTGAGCAGACAATGAATATTTATGTGGATCATGTAAATGGAAGGAAAACAGTGCAAAAACGTCAACACGTAGATCAGAATAAGAGCGTAGTTCAGTGATATGTTGCATTGAAAAGTCCAATATTATTCTTCATCCTTAAGTGAAAAAGTGATGGCAGCGTCTAATGGCCTGGCAAGCCGACTACATTGAGCAGCCTTGGAATATGCAGCCGCATCATCACCAGGATGGCGTAACTGACTGCTCACCTGACTTCTTCTTTGTCTACCAGTTTTATTTGTTGCAAACAACAGCAGCAGCAACAAGCAGCCTCCATAATTATTCCTTAGTGCACTGCAATTATGCACCCAGTGTTTCATGTAAATGTGTCGTAGCAGCATTTCCACACAGACAGACAGACAGACAGACAGACAGACAGACAGACAGACAGACAGAGGAGGAGGGTGATGCTAAATGACGGTGTTTTGCCAACATTTGGTTGAAGTGTGCGGCTGGCTCATTTTCTGGCGTGTTGAGCCAGAGAGGACGCAGCAAACTTGTTGCTCGGGCAGCAACAGCGAGCGCAATTAGAAAGACGAGCGTCATTTTCATTTTTTGGCTGCCATTGGCGTGGCCCCCGCACTTCGCTCATGTCGAAATGTCTGCTTTCGCTACTCCTCATTTTCAATCAATCAGGAAAGTCGCCGAGTAACCTCAGGGGAAGCGTTTGTCATTTTTATTCATACTGGACAACTACTACTACTACTACATTGGCTAAAACATCTCTTCGTACTCATTAACTCATTCAAACCCAAAAACGTATACATACGTTGTATTTTAAATATTACCAGTGTCTCAAAAACGTATTTCTTATGGATTTTTTTTAATTTTTTTTATTTATGCTAGAGCACACGGAATGCTTGTGATGCAGCCTCTGAACTGCAGAGAACGGTTGAAGCAATGGTAGTTAATACAAAAACAGCCAGCAGGTGGCAGCAGAGTATAACAGATCAACCAGGGCCATGTTGCAAAAAGCTCTTTTTGCCAGTGTTTTCACCAGGAATGTGAATAATGATGAAACTTAGCTACATTCTAATGCTAATTGCTTCAAAACGGAAACAGATACAAATATATATATTTTTTCCTGATGAAAGAAGAGACTCTTAATCTTTCTTTTGGTAGGTTCCATGTTTTTATAGCAATAGAATACAATATTCTGCGGGCCTTGCAAAAGCAGTCAAAATCCAGTAAAACAGACGGGAGCGAGGGAGGTTGCTTCACTGAAAATAGCTGCGAGTGAATGAGTTAAGAATGATCAATTCCAATACCGATGCCGTTTTATATAATGCCATAAACAATGTCAAATATTGATATAATAATTGTGGAACATCTGGAGTTCAAAAGCTTGTGACTTGTTTGAATGAATCAATTTCCAAAAGAAACTGTAAATTTCTACTGCCCTCCCTTCTTTATCAAAGACAGGGGTGGCGAGATCCGGTCCTCGAGGGCCGCATTCCTGCTGGTTTTGGATATTTCCCTTCTTCAACACAGCTGATTCATGATCAGCTCATCAGCAAGCTCTGCAGAAACCTGATAACGAGCCTGTTAATTGGAATCAGCTGCACTTCGAGTAGGGAAATCTATAAAACCTGCAGGACTCCGGCCCTCGAGGACCGCAGTTTGCCACCCCTGATCTAAGATCTCAGCACTTTTACATCCTGTCTCCCTCTTTTGGTTATCGTTTTTCAAGTTTCTCAGACAGGTTGTCTCAAAATTCGTCACTCTGTAGTGACAATAAAGATCTTCCATTGCATTCATTCCAAATGTATTGATGATTGGCCCAGGTGGTAAGTAGGAGTGAGACGATATATCGATATTGCGATAAATTGTGATACTTTGTCTCCCGATAGATAGTATCACAATATTTGTAGTTAATCTACAGCCACTATAACGACTACATTGTTCATTGCTTATTGTGCAATTCCTTGGGGGGCCACTAGGGGCAACGTCTCATAAGAGTGGTGGGGAAATGGACGCAAGTCTTCAGGCGAAGAAGACTCATCAGCTCTCTTTTACTTGTGGAAGACATTTATCTGTCCAGCAACTGACTCAGTTTTGCATATGTTTCGATGAAAAATGTGGATTATATCTTCAATTTTTACATTTTAAAACGTATTTTATATGTCGACTTTTTGAAGCGCACAATTTCTGAGGAATTCATAATGATTTCATTGGATTTAATATTTAAGTCATTTATTTACTTTGGCAATGTTACACAAAAAAATGTGTCATTTCTGAGGAATATTAATTTAATTGTATTTAATATTTAAGTAATTTTATTTATTTACTTTTGCAACGTTACACGAAAAAATTGTGTAATTTCCGAGAAATATTAATTTATTGGATTTAATATTTAAGTAATTATTTATTTATTTACTTTTTCAATGTTACACAAAAAATGTCATTTCTGTGGAATATTAATTTAATTAGATTTAATATTTAAGTAATTTTATTTTTTTATTAATTTATTTACTTTTGCAATGTTACATAAAAATTGTCAGTTTATAAAATGAAACAATGATTTTGTATGTTTCATGACAATAGTGTTTAAGAAAGACACCAATTTGTTGGCAGAAAGTGGTCTCTGTTAAGAAGACATTTGTATTTGTTTAAAAAATATTTACTAAAGTACTCACTGTGAAGAAGACACCAATTTTAATATTGTGTTTCAGTGATGGTACAAAATAAAACTATTTTGTCGTTAAAAAACAACCCCATCAGTTTATGTCTTGAGTAGTTTTATCGTAGATTATCGTGGCTTTATGACCTGATCAATATATTATCGATCATCGCGGTATCGTCATATCGTGAGATAATCGTTATCGTTACCCCTAGTGGTAAGTGAGCTGGGTTGGATTCCAGCTCACTTGTAACCCTGAAGGTGAAAAATTTGTAGCGTTTCAAACTTGAGTTGGAAGCGCGAAGTTGTTCCAAGGTGTTTGCTTGGCCCCCTCCAGCTGATTCCGTTTCATTATTGATGTCTCGGAACAGTCTCCAAGGATTTGCATCCATTATTAATGCTTGACAATCTCACTCTTTCTCTCAAAGGATCTCCTTCTGTCACATCCTCGCTGGCTGCCGTCCCTCCTTGCTCGGATCTTTCGGGCCATCAGCAAGGACAGCTTGGAGAAAAGCTAATAACAGGTGCGTCTCCTCCTCCCTCCCTCTTGGTGTCTCCTCCTCCTCCTCCTCCTCCTCCTCTTCCTCCAGACATCAGTCCGTCTGTGACTTATTCTGGGTCACTTGGGGCATATTTCAAGATACTCAACGTTCTACATGTGTGTGCAAGGCCTGCGTAAACTCGACTTAAGGAAAAAAAAAATTCTGTTCATGCATGAGAGGCACGGGCGTAGCTTATGGGTTGACACACTTGGTTTAGTTTACGGCCATCTTTTTGTTGATTATTTTGGCAATTTTGCTAAAGTTGCTGAAACATCAACAATTGTGAGCAGGATCTGACTATATTTAGTGTTAAATGTGTAAATGCAGTTGTAGTAGTGACACTAGGGCTGCGTATCGATTCAAATTTTATCGATTTGATTTTGATTTTCAATTTTGTTTTTATTTCTGATTGGATTCCATTCACTTCAGTTCAATCCGATATTAATTATGGTACATCAATTCTTCTTAATATCAAGGACATAATAAAAAAAAAAACTCAAACATTAAATTCCAAATTAAATTTTCCGGAGGCAGTAACTAGTTACATGATTTTTTATTTATTTATTTATTTATTTTTAAGAATATAACACGTTCTAATCAAGTGTTACACAGACATCAGCAAGGATGAGATGAAAATGTTTTTATAATTCTAATTCAATAATTGTGAATATAAATTAAAAAGATTCTGAATTGTCATAAAGTGCAATATGACAGGTCGTTCATAAATGTAAGAAAATACTTTTAAATTCACGTGGACAGTACATTTCAAGAAAACAGTAACATGCAAAAAAAAATTGGCCTGTAAAATTCTATTTTCGAGTTCATTTATTGTAAAAAAAAAAAAAAAAAAAGAGAGATATTAAAATAATTGTTCAATTGGAAAAATTGGAAAATAATTGTTTTATGAAACGATATGCTCAAAGGAAAATCGGTTTGACATCGATTATTCATTTTCTTTTTAACCCAGCTCTAAGTGACACCTATTTTATTGACACACTTGCTCCTCAATCTGCCCACTTCCAGCTTTTTTTTTTTTTTAATTGTCTTTGATTTTAACTAGTCATGTCAAATGTCACAATGTGGACTACTAAAAAAAATGGATGGTGGGCCGCAAATGCCCCCCTGGGCCGTAGTTTGGACACTCCTGGTCACGCGTTTATCCAAAAAGATGTCCTGATGATGAGTATATTTAAGTTCCTTTTCTTGTTCTTCATCCATCTTTTGCCCTTGGCCAATTGGTCCCATGATCCGGATTGCTAGTAATTGTATGCTAGTATTTGTTTAAATTCAATTTAATTCCAAATTTCCAGTATATGGGAAGCAAATCAGGCATTTGAGGCTGAGAGTTCTGACCTATATGCAAGCAGTTACTGAGGACTTTAATCTATTTCATTATATTTTATGTTCAAGTTTGCTCAATGACTAAATTTTCAAGATCAATGATAAACAATTTCTCTGACTGGAAAAGCAAACAAACAGAAAAACAAAAAAAAACAAAAAACAGGAGAACAAGGATCATTTTATCCTTGTTTTATTAGTTGCAAAATCCAATGTGACATCTTACCCCATATAGTGTGACAACTTACCCATTGGTGGGGCATCATGTCACGTTTACTCCCTCTATTTGATGGCTTATGACTCTGCACTGACACAAATACGAAAATGACATGAATATAAAAAATGTACCCAAGACTTTGGTCTTTCCTCTGGTAAACGTTTTGTTTATATATGATGTATTGATTCCACGCAATACATAAAAGTACAACTAGCCCCAGTCTCCTCTAATTTCTGGGGTCAGTCATGGCGCTTTTCCACCGTACCGGTTCCACACCGACGCGGCATTTTTTCTCCCCGCATGTTAGTGTCTCCACGCAGACCCGTCACCAGAAAGAAATTGTAGGGGGGGCATTACCTTTTTTGGGGGGGGCACACTTTATCAACCTAAATCTAATGTTCATCAGGTTGAACAGCGGCATTGTGACAACTGCAAAAGTGTTCAGAAATATTTTCTGTCACTTAAAAGCGGCAGTTCGTTCTGAAATCTAAAAGACAAACTGAAAAAAAAATGTGTAGTTCATTTTGCATTTATTCAACTCAAAAGTTCATTTGAAACAAATCCACTCTTCACTTCTGTAAACAACTATGTCCGAATGAATAACTGTGACCCAGCCCCTTTTATCTGTAATTGGCTAGCAGTTGCCTTCATTTGCGTGTTGGATTAGGGCTGTACGATATGGACAAAATTTCCTTTCATTTTTGCCAGACATCTCTATTCTTTGATCTTTGACTCAGCATGAGACTTCACATCATTTTACTTTTTTTATGGTGCGTTCTGTATTTTGTGTTATTTTATTTATATACTTATAAAGATTTTTTTTTTTTTTAGTATTTTATTTGCGTGTATACTTATCTACTTATATTTACTCGAATTAATTTTATTTTGTGTTATTTTATTTCACTTGTGTCTACTAAAAGACTAATTTCTATTCGATGCACAGCACTTTGTATGCAGCAATGGCTGTTTTAAAGTGATTTAGAAATAAGGTTGAGTTATGTCGATGATATACAGAAACAACATATGGGTTCAGTGAAAAACTAAGCAGAATATCAATCCAAAAGGATGTGTAAAGTGCTGTTTTTTTTATTAGAACTTAGTGACAGTCATCAACATGAACAAACTTGCTAATTAAAAAAAAAGAGAATTCAACTCACATTGTACTGCAATTGCTTTAGTGATAAATAATTTTATGCTCCATAGTTGTTGTTGTGTATGTGTGACTGCTTGGGTCTGTTAACAGCATACTGTGTATTGCTACAATTCATCCGTGCTGTGTGGCTTGACTAATTAAAATAAAAGTTTGACACTCACTTGTAAACGTAACCAGTGGACTCAGGATTCCCATTGATGTCAACTGTGTCATGCTGGATCGAGGCACGACGTGCTCACTGCTCAGTCCTTGTGCCAGCGCTAGCCGGCAAATGCGCACTATCTACCCGGAAGTAGATTTGGCTAAGGCACGTCTGCAGAGCGCGCGTCTCTCCCCCACCCCACCCCATCCCTCCTGATCCTGATTGTCATTGGCTCGCTTAGTTGTCAATCACAGCCAAACTTGAAAGGAGGTATATGGTTGGCTGGCACGCCATGCTTTACTTGAAACAGAAGGCGCAAGTTTACGTGTGATAGGACGAATAGTTGGTGAGTCATCTTGCTAGGGCGGGCACGGCTGACTGACAGGGCGGGCACGGACCCCCAAGGCCCGCCCATGGCGACGGGTCCGTCTCCACGGGACTTTTTCGGGGCCGAGCTGTTCCGTTGTAACCACTGTTTAGAACCCTTTCGGCAGTGGTTCTGCTGTGCCGGTTGTCGGGGAACTAGCGGGGCTGTGACGTCACCTGTCATCTGATTGGCTGATAGCAACACCGCAAGCAACGCCGTGGCACACGCCCATTTCCTTGTTTTAAGAAAGAACAGGAAGAGGTGCCCGCCGGTCTTTGCCAAAGTCATAAAAATACAGTATATACAATAAATATAATAATGTTTTCAACAACGCTTAATTATATTTACTGTACAATTTAAAAGGTACTTGTGGTTGGATTTGTAATGTTGGTAGTTTTAAAAAACATTGAGAGTGCACAACACTGGCTGGTCGTGTGTTCCCATTCACTTGAATGAGATTTCCAGCGGCCGAGCTCTCCGTTCAGAAATAGCTTTGCGAGCCGGTCGTGAATCGCAATATTTCATCCATGTTGGTCTATATTAAATTGTAAATATGGTTCAATGTTGGCGCGACTTGCCACTTGGGAAATGTTATCTCAGATTCGCACGCAATGCGGGAGTACAAGCTTGGCTTGGACAGTTCAGATGATCCCGCCCCCTTCTCGCTGTGCGCCAGTTGTAATGGAAAATGGCGGTGACTGTCTGGTGTGGTTGCGTGAGGTGTGGTGTGGTACCCGGCCGTGCGGGACCGATGGAAAAGCGGCATAGGAGCGCCGCAATCACTCAGTCTCGCCCCCTGAAAAGTTGACACTCAAGATTTACAAATGTGGATCTGGGACACGTGCTGCAAACAGGAAGTCAGCATTTTTGGCCAAAGTCCACAGCATGTACTTAACTTGGAACTTGACTTAGTAATTTACTCAATTTGGGCTCTTTTTTTTTTTTTTTTTTTTTTTCTTGAAGCAAGGGCGGAACCTGGGTCACATTTGATTTGATGATCAGTTTGAAGATTTGCCATAAAAAAGTCGCAGCATATTCATTCAATCTTCTTTTGTGAAATTCATAAATGGCACACATTCTCAAGTAACGTTTCGGCTTAATTCTGATAATTGAAAATTTGCATCTCACCCATCCGGCATGTTTGTATGTCGGATGTGTGTGCGCGCGCTCGCTCGTCCGTGCAACGCCTCTTTATACTGCAAATCAAGATTGCCACGCGGTTCCTGCATAACGAGTGTGTCCTTAAGATACGCGCCGTGTCAAGCGCAACACAAACAAACATGTCCTTAAGACCGCCGCTGCTTATCAATAGTTGCTAATTAAATTCTTGCGCGTATTAATGAAAGACTTAGAATAGCTGTTTACTGTGTGTGTGTGTGTTTTATTACCTAAATAAAAAGATTTCACCTTGTAGCAGAAGCGTTTGTGTGCTTACAGTATTTTGTGTTTGCTCTCTACAAGTGCACCGTTTGAGGAGAAGAGAAAAATGTTGAAGCTTTAGGAGTGAAAAGGCAGAGAAAAGTTATTAAAAAAAAAAAAAAAAAAGTACCTTCTTGTTGCATTTGGGCCAGCCAAGGTCAGTTTTATGCAAATTGGATGAGAGGCGCTCGTCACAGAGCATTTGGTGCACGCCACAGCTGTTTATTTCATGCAATTCCTTATTGTTGAGTCAATTAAACAACAGAGACGAAATCGTTCTTCAAAATGCTCGATTCTTCTCAACCTCATTTCATTCTGTCGAATTCCGTGTCATTTGTGTTGTGTCGTCTTCTCAACCTCAATCTCTTTGATTTTATTAAAAAGTGAATGAGTTTGTCTTAAGTCTGGCTGAGTTGTTCCATTGAAAAGAAGATGATTTCAGAACATTTTAGTGAGATTGACAGCACAATTCTGCTAATAGAGGAAGAGCATTCCAAATATTAGCATTAAAAAGTTACTGATGTGTCTGGAGAATTTTGCGCTTTTTTATTTTTATTTTTATTTTAACAAATGTAATTCTAAAATACATAAAATTAAGACTACAGTTTAATCCAGTAACGTGTGTGTGTGTGTGTGTGTGTGTGTGTGTGCGGGAACTTAGTGTCCAACATCAACAAACAGAAAAAAAGAACAAAAAACGGAAATAATCAATGCAACATCGGTACCTGCTTACATAAATAGATCACGTTCATGTTCGTATAGTACTACACGTGGGGTTGAGGAATCGAGGTCCAGAGGGAACAAACCCTGAAACAGGTTGACTTTAGCCACAGGTGCTTTTGGGTTATAAATCGTGCCCACCTCCGGCGGAAAACAATGGGACCTACTGACCCCCATCGCGATGCCGCCAGGTGCAGGCCCGGCATCCGGACTGGTCCCCGGCGCAAAACGGACACGTTGGTGCAGGGCTGGCAACCCCACACCGTAAAAACTTTCCTTGCTATGGAAACTAGGCTAAGGAACTAAAATCAGTTTTCTCCGGGACGCCAAGTCGTCGGACCTAATGACGGGTTCGCCTCAAACCCACAAGGGAAGGTTTCCCCTGATGCACCGGCAGCAAGGCGCCTCACTACCCATCCTCGTCCCCATCCTCTATCCTCATCCCCACGCTCATCCCCATCATCACATCAACCACCTCTCCCCCCTTCGCTCTGCGACTTCAACATCCTCCCTTTGAACCAGCCCGGCGCCATTTCTCCTCTCCCCACTGAACTCTCCAGACTCTGTATTTCCCTCGCTGGCCTACTGGAGGTTAGGTGGCGAGAACCTGGTGAAACCACGCTTGGTGACTACAAGCTGCTCTGGAGTAGGGATGACACAATTCACATGCAGGGCGTGGGCCTCGCAGTTCATTGCCGGCACCGTTCCTTCCATCTCCACCTGGAAGCCTGTCAGCCCCCGCCCCTTTGTACGCCCGCCTGAAGCACTCGTTTGGCTCGCTCTCCATCTTCGTTTGTTACGCCCCCACGGATGACAGCAGATGAGCAGGCCAAAGACGAGTTCTCCCAGTCACTTTAGGACGAGCTGTAGCGGGTCCTTCGCCATAATGTCATCCTGGTTCTGGGTGACATGAATGCCACCGTCGGGCCAGAGAGGGCTGGATGTGAACATATCATTGACCCCCACTCTTCCGATATCACTAATGACAATGGTGAACGCTTGCTGGAGCTCTGTGCCACCCACAATCTGAGAGTCTCTTGACCTGGTTCGAACATCGACCGCTCCATCGGACCACCTGGTATTCCAACACTGGTACAGCGGCAAAAAACATTGACCATATCTTGGTCTCCGGCCTCTGGAACATCATCTCGGACTGTCGTGTGTTCAGGAACAACAAGCTTGCACGCACTGACCATCGCCTCCTTGTCGTGACCCTACGCCGATTCACACCTCCAGTCAAATCTGCCCGCCCTCCAGATCATGACAGTCCATTCCCAATACTATGCAGTCCAGGTCGACAACAGGTTTGGAGCGCTCATCGAACCCAACTCCATCGAAGAGAGCTGGTCACAGTTCTCAAGCACCCTACGCACTACTGCCACTAAGATCCTTGACCCAAGACGCAGCTCACATGTCAATTGGATTTCACTGGTCTCCCAGGACCTTGTGGAGAGGTGTCGCAAGGCGAGGCTCCAGGGCAACACCCACTCCTATAGGACCCTGAATCCTCAGCGTAGGTGAACAAACCCAAACAACTGTCTGACTTATTGAATCTGTTCTGAGTGTTTTGGTGTTTTTTGCGTCTTCCTGGTTTGATACTTATTTTAAAAGAAGACTCAGCCTCACTCAGGATTATAATAAAAAGAAGCCATACAGCCTGAGAGCTTCCACTGTACAAATTTCAACACAATACCTGAAATTTCTTGAAAGATATTGCAATTGTGCCTGCAGATATAAAACATTTCCTTTCCTTAATGAACCTCACCAATGTCATCTTTTATGCCCACAAAAGCAAAACAAAATCAAAACAATGAGTCTGAGCATAGTCAGATACACAGCAACATGCATTGCAAGCACTTTTAGGACCACCATTTGGTGGAAGAAGAGAGTGAATGTGTCATTAGTGAAGAGGAACGATGAGCTAATTATGCTGCATCCTCTGGAAAAAATCAAAAGTCCATTAGAGACAGCGAAAGTACGCTGGACGCATGTTTTCCTTAAAAAGCAAATGATGCCTTTCAAGGGAAGAAAAGCAGCCACGCTTTTACCTTTAATTTGCCGCAGATTGAAGATGTCCAACTTGCGCTTGTTGCTTGATTTGTTGTGACCTGCCTAATCACAATGGAGCGCATGACAGGCAACTTCATCTAATCTTCATAAATGGTGGCACGGTTCAGGGAGGTCGCGTGCGTTGCGTGCATGCACACGTCCATCCATCTCCAGGAGAGCCGGCTCAAGGAGATGTCGGCTCGGCAGAGAAATGGGTTGCATTGAATGAAAATGAGCAATTAGCACTCTTGTTGGCGAGTAGAAAAGTCACAAACTTGCTTTTGTCCATGCAAATGTAGTCAACGGCAAATGTAGTCAAGGCAGAACGTTAACCTCTGGATGGATCGCATGCAGCTTTTGGCCAATGACGTTGCACAAAACTCGTCTTGCTGTTGCTCACCAGTTTTAGGGCGAATCATCTTCTGTTGACATGACACTCCATTTTTACGCACCCGCACGGAATTTTCACATGTATGTTTTATTTTCCAATGAGTGTCAGGAACATTCCATACTCCGTGATGTTTTCTGTGTTAACCTTGGATGCTTTGAGTCCCACCCCTCCCCACTGTCATAGGGTGTTCCACAAGGTTCTGTATTGGGGCCCCTGCTGTTTTCACTATATTTACTGCCCTTGGGTTCCATCCTAAGAAAACATGGGATCTATTTTTACTGCTATGCAGATGACAGTCAGATCTATGTCCCACTTAGTAAAAAGGAGGCTTTCTCATTGAGGCCACTTGCGTCCTGTCTGGAGGAAATCAAAGCCTGGATGGCTTTACATTTCTTGAACTTCAACGAGAAGAAAACAGAAGTTATGGTCTTTTGTCCCAGTGGCCCTTTTCCCCCTGCTGACTTGGGTCCTCTGAAGCCAACAGTCTCAAACCTGGGTGTCATGATGGACAGTAACTTTAAACTGACCGGCAAATTGCCGCTGTTGTCAAATCCAGCTGTTTTCATCTTAGGCAGCTGGCTAAGGTAAATAATCTCTTATCTCAGCAGCACTTAGAAACGGCAATCCATGCCTTTGTTACATCTCAGCTGGATTACTGTAATGCACTGTTACAGCTGTCGGCTTGGGCCCGCCGAAGTCTTCCGCTCCCTAGTTGTGCGTGGCGTCTGGTTTTTGTTCCAGGCAGGTTCGAATGTGCCAGCGTGACGATCTAATTGGACGACTGTATCAGCGCGATGCGCTGATTGGACGGATGTGCTGGCTGCTGCCGTCCTCAACACCATCGGATGAGCAGCTCCGGACCTCTCCGCCAATCACCGCCCTACACCTTGCCGGACTGCTCCAAATAAAAGCGCTACTTTTCAGTTTCTCTGGGCTTCTGGAACTCAAAAGTGCAGCTCACCTCGTTCGTGTCTCTCATTGTGACTTTTGCTGAGACACTCGTGAAGTAATTGAGCTTGTTCAGATCTTTTGTGTATGTTAACGTGTATTCGCTTTGGTGCCTATTAGTATATTCGTGTTCCCTTTGTGCTCCATTTGTTCCTTTATTTGTTTTGGTTCATGACAGTGGTCTCTGTTAAAGCCATTTGGGGGCTCGGCTACTGTCATTAAACTTTTAAAAACGGATTAAACTACCACTGATTATCACATACACCGAAGTGGGGTGAAATTTGTTCTCTGCATTTGACCCATCCCCTGAGGGTGCAGTGAGCAGCAGGGGGCTGCGCTCTGGAATCATTTGGTGATCTAACCCCTCAATTCCAACCCTTCATGCTGAATGTCAAGCAGGGAGGCAATTGGGTCCCATTTTTATAGTCTTTGTTATGACCCGGCCCAGGGATTGAACCCACGACCTCCCAGTCTCAGGGTGGACACTCTACCACTAGACCACTGAGCTGGTGTCATCCTTGCGTTAAACTCATTGCCATTCACCTACAAAACCAATTAAAACACGATTCAACCATTTACAACAATTCTCTCTTTGTGTTACTTCCTTTCCCCTAGCTGAGCCGGTTGTAACATGCGCCTTACTTTGGAATCAGCCAGTCCTCTGTCAAGCGTCTCCAGCTTGTCTAAAATGTTGCTGCTCATCTCCTTACTGGTGCCTGAAAGAGGGAGTACATAACCCCTATCCTGGCCTCTCTTCACTAGCTGGGGGAATCTCTAAATGGTCTTGCCCCACCATACCTCGCTGAGGTCTTGCACCTGCCCGGTCCCTCAGGTCAGCAGACCAGACACAATTGGAGGTGCCGAGGGCAAAGCGGAGCCTTTGCAGTTGGTGCTTCCTCCCTTTGGAATGACCTTCCACAAAATATTAGGCAAATATTATCACCATCTTTATCTACTTTTAAAACCCGTCTTAAGACCCATCTGTATTCTTTGGCTTTTAGCGCACGTTGATCAGCAGGTCTTGTAATTGGCTGACAACCAGTTCTGGGTGAACCCCGCCTACTGCCCGAAGCCAGGTCTGGGATAGGCTCCAGCACCCCCGTGACCCCTGTGAGTAAGCGGTTCAGAAAATAAATGGATGGATGGACGGATGGATGGATGAGCAGGTCTTGTGTTTACCACTCACCAGTTTGTTACTACAGAGGATTTGTGTTGGAGTCATCGAATGTTTCCATCTAGCTTCACGCTCCTTCCAGATGCCAAAGTTAACATCTGTTCAACACCTCTGTTGGTAATTGTATCATTGTTGCTGATTTCGAAGATTTTCCTCTTGTTGGAAGGCATTTAACTTCATCATTGATGATTGATTGACTGGAATCCTCTGCTGCCTTTCCAGTTCCTCACTTGACATCATTGACTTCAAATGGGATGCAAAAAGAATAATAATAATTAAAAAAAAGACTAACCAAACTACAGAGACTAACATTCTACTTATCTACTACATCAGTGATACCGAACAAAATAACCTTCACATCATCATTATGTTAATGCTGGAAAAGGGAACGGGAAATGAAATGTTTTAGTCGATATCTTCGCTAAGAAGACGTGGCGGCATTGATGCAGATGGACAGAAATGTTTGGTTTCAGCAGACCTGCAGGCACACAAGCAATTTGCTTTCATGTTTTCACATGCACACTCACACACCTCATCGCCTTTGATTAATCTTTTCAGTCTTCTTCTTTTCTTCTTCTTAATATTCGGAACCTGAAGAGCGCATACACACGCTGACCTTGAGACACAAAAGATGAAGCACTTGAACTTCGACACATCCTTCGAGTGTCGGAACCTTGCGCGGAAGCAACTGCGTACTTTCTAAGAGATGGGAGGGAAGCACTTGAGGGAAAATTAAAATCCTTCCAAGGATGATGTGGGGGAGTCGAGAATAAAAAAAAAAAAACGATTTGTATGTTTTGTGTCTCCGTATGCTTGCTTTTTCTCTTCAATGTTTTTGTTTCTGACCGAGACAAAAGTTTCTTTTCTATTACTGATGGTGAACAAATGGAATTGCAAACGTTTAATTTCTTCTCATCTAATTGCTTGTTATGATGCTTGCATTGCAGTTCAAACCAAGAAAGCACGTTGAACATTAATTGGAAAATATATTAGGAAGCAGGAGAGATGTATAAGAGGCTGTGGGTAACCAAAAATTAAAATTAAAATATTTACCCTACTATACTCTGCAACATGGAAGGCTTTATACAGACATTTTTGTTTAAAAAAAAAAAAAAAAAAAAAAAAAGGGTTAGGGTTTGTGTGAGACATGGAAGACTGAATGTGTTCTAATAAATGAAAAGCTCTTGAACAATAATTTTCAATGTTCATACTTTTGACATTTTTACTTGTAAAAATGTTTCCAAGTGATTACTGTATGTATTATCCCGTCATTTCAAAATAAAGTGTCTCTTAGTTCGTGTCCTATGAAATCCCAATCAAATGTTTGTCATGGCACAAAATGTGCGATAAATTCAACTGATATGAACACTTGTGCATGACACTTGCTATAGATCAACACCAGTGATGTAGGATTTATTGTTTTGATTATTGTTTAACACTTCCTGACTCAACCAAATAATGTTTTAGCATGATAAAATGGATATTTGTAAAGTTATCTGGTCTAGTTCAAGGCATTTTCCCCCCCTAGATGAACCAACATGGATTAGTGTAAAAAAGAGCTCTTCAAATATAGTTCGTCATAAACGTGTACTTTTACTATGCGTGTGTGCGTGTTAAAGTTTCCCTTTCAGGGTTCAATAAAAGAAAGCTGATGTCTTTCCTCCTTGGCTGTTGTGATTCTTTTTTGCTTTGACTTCTCTACGGTGAATGAAGGTCGGTGACCCGGTTCTTCCTCACCACAATAAAGCTTATTTCACGTGTTTCTCGAACGTGTTTCTCGTTGAAAGGCGACATAAGTTAACATGCTTAAATGTTGAGAAGGCAAAGTTGAGGTGACGCTCTTCAATGTCTCAACAACTTTTGTGACATTTTCTGTTTCCGTTTTGAGTGTGTGATTGATGACCCACGAGTTTTATTTTAATATTTTGACACATGCACGCATGCACACGCACTTTCTTGTTTAGATTTTCCAAAAATGCACCAAAAGTCCACTTGTTCATCAATCGAACGGTCGATCAATCTACTTGCTGATGTACTGACTTGATGTAGTAGATCGATCGATCAATCAATCAATCAATCAATCAATCAATCAATCAATCAATCAATCAATCAATCAATCAATCAATATTTATATTAGAGGTGCACTGATCACAATTTTCTGGCCGATCACCGATAAACGATATTTTAAAAAGTCAGAGCTGCCAACCTCGATTTCTGTCGATGCCAATTTTTTTTCACAACAGGCAGCGTATACCTTCAGTGTTTCAATCTTATTTTTAATGGAAAACATTGAACAATATCGGTGAAATAATACAAATGGGTTGTTTTAACTGCGCATGAATTACCATAATTTCCGGACTATAAGTCGCACCTGATTATAAGCCGCACCCAGTACATTTCTTAAGGAAAAGGCATTTTGAACATACATAAGGCGCACCTGACTATAAGCAGCACGTGCCCACATTGAAACATGAGTTATTTACAAAGAAAGATGGCACACAGAGTTTTCAAAGGTTTAATAATATACCTTAGCTTTCTTTCCAAACAGCACCTGTGACGCGGCAGCAATACGGTAGACACCTGTCTCACTCTTACCTCTTCTGCTTGAGCGCTCCTGGCGGCCGTTAGAAAAAAATCCATCAATTAGCAGCATCATTGTATAAGCCGCAGGGTTGAAAGTGTGTGACAAAAGTAGCAGTTTATAGTCTGGAAATTACGGTAGTTCTCTTAAATAAAAATGAAAATCCTATTAGTCTTCTCAGCAGAAGAGG
Source organism: Festucalex cinctus (assembly GCF_051991245.1). Lineage (NCBI taxonomy): Eukaryota > Metazoa > Chordata > Actinopteri > Syngnathiformes > Syngnathidae > Festucalex > Festucalex cinctus. Next base: position 22,508,520 of record NC_135412.1, on the reverse strand, counting down.
ACAGTGGCTGACTTTTTCCACACTTCTGAGGAGGGAGATGAGATTGGTGGAAAATAATTGGTTTATTTTTTTAGGGCTCGGCTGATCACCGCTCTTCTAAAATTAAGGAAATCGGGGCCGACAAATCGTCTGGTAGATCGATCGGTACACCCCTAATCTATATAGCACTTTTCATACAAAAAATGCAACCCAAAGTGCTTTACAAAGTTTAAAATTTTAACAACAAATCCCCAGCCCAACCGCCCCCCACAAAACAGAACCCAAAATAGTGCATAAACAAACACTTGAAACAATGAACATCTCATCATGCCACATCAGGGTTTTTTTTTGTTAGTTGGTTAGGTTTATTGTTTGTCGTGGGACTTTTTTTTGTTGAACTAGCACCTTGTTTGCCCTTTTGTTTCATTGGATTTAGTGACACTTCCTGTTTGAGCACCTCTGCCTCCCCACTGCCTGACTTCCTTGCACTTGGGTCCACTCATTTTATCCGCTTTTTTTTTTAATTTAGTCTGTTTTCGTCCAGTTTCAATCACACGTGTTCGTTTATATTATTGTTAGTCAACCTCATCACCATTTTATTTAGTCCATTTTAGTCGACTATAAATCTATTATTGTAGTCTTTATTTTAGTCCAAAAAACATCATTTTATTCATCTAGTTTTAATCAACAAAAACTGGCAATATTTTAGTCTGTTTTAGTTATTTAACCCCTGTATTTTTTTTAGATCAGATTATGATGAACATTCGGGATCAAAAACTATTTCACATACAATTTTGAAAAACTTGACACACAATTACAGTATATCAAGAAGTGGCTATTATGGATCCAAGCTAGTAAGTTAGCCAGCGTTAGTTTGCGGTCAGATTAACATTATTGTTGGATCGTTATAGTTGTTGGATTCATGTTATGTTATAACTATAATTTACTTTATTTCTATATTTTTTAAAACTTTAAAAAAAAAAAAACTTTTTTAATGAGGGTTTTAGTCTAGTCTAGTTTTAGTCCGGTGAAAAATGTGTGTTAACAAAATGATTTTTCTTTTGGTTTAGTTTTCGTTAATGAAATTAACACTAGGTTCCACATCCACCCCCTCATTGTGACACTTTCTCGACACCAATGACTACTTTCCTATTAGCAGGGCTTTTGACACAATCTTGTGCCATTTTTTTTTACCACTGCGCCCGGGGCCCGTCACTCTGTTCAGAGATGAGTAAAGTGCGCACACGTGCGCACGTGCATTGGTCGCAGCGGGTGCCCCTGCACATCAGGATGCATGTTGGAGGTTTGACATTCCTGCAGGCGGTGTCCGTCTAGCCAGTCGGGGGGGAGGACAGCCAATAACACTCACAGTGCCGCCGCGACTATCTGATGAGGCCAGTGCGCTTCCAAGTCAATAGCGAGGACAAAAAGCTTTTAAAGGCTCCGCCTTCTACAAGGCCCGCGTGCGTGCTCATGTGTGTGTTGAATGATGGCGGCGTGAGAGATTAGCACAGTTGGGTACCTGTGTCGACCTCAAGGTCAAAGGAGCACAAAAGGTGCGGTGCGTACGCGCGCACACCTCCGAATGTAAGAGTGTAGCGACGCTTGTGCGTATTCAAAGGCAGGCTAATTTAAGTTGCATCAAAGAGCTTGAAGGAAACAACTGCTGAAAATTGATGCTTTACAAAGGACATGAATGGGAGGCATGACTTGGAAAGTCATACCATAAATTCCCGCGTATATCCCACCAGATGTAATAACCCTAACCTAGCCAGCAAGCCGAATTCTCACGGTATTTGTTCACAAATACTACGAGAATCCATTTTGTACCACTCCCGCTGATACGTTCGCAACCGACCGTTTTTCAGTCAGACCAATCAGGCGGTGTTTAGGGCGGGACATGCAGCTGTGATGAAACCAGAAAGCACCAATCATCCAATCATCTCAAATTATTGAACACAATGTCCCACCTTTGCCGAGCAAATCACAGTGGAGCAGTCCCAGGTTGATATTGTACAGAACTCCCTTGATCACAATTATCAATCTGGCTATTGCCAGGTTCTAATATAACCAGATTGATATTGCGCTTCACTCAAGGGAGTTCTCCGCAATATCAATCTGGTACTGCTCCACGGTGATTTGCTCGGGAAAGGCTGGACATTCTGTACAATAATTCAAGCTGATTGGACGATACGGCATTCTACACGTTTGTTTTAACCAATCACGGCCACTGGTGAAAATTTTGTGTTCGTTCTTGCCGAAGGAGGGAAAAGCACGAACATCTTAGCAGCTAGAAATGCACGAAGCGCTTCTCGCTGTTCAACATTCAGCAAGGAAACGGTGAGTCATTCTGCGAGAACACAGTTAATTACAGCGTCCGTTCGCCCATGTTAGGTTTGTTTGTTAGCCCCGACGTCGGCTTCCTGGTTTCATAACAGCTGCATGTCCCGCCAAAAAACACAATGTCGCTCTGCGATTGGTCCGAACCACCAGCGGTTCAGAACGGCGGTTATCTGTGGGAGCAGTACAAGATGTATTCTCCGGAGTTTGTGAATTCACAAATACAGTGAGAAGTCATCTTGCGAGAGCAAGGTTAGTTATAATAACCCCCCTCCCCAAATCACCTGTTTGAAAGCAGTTTTCCTTTGTACCTGTGTATAATATGGTCTCCCCTTTTGCTGGTATCCTTTATTATCAGAGTGAATATTATGACTGAATAAAGACTTGAAACATACCAAGAAAGTATTTTTAAAAAACATAAAAAATGTAAAATATGCCCTTTTCTCATACCTATGATTAGTTAAGGTCTTTGAAGGAACACAAGACTTATGAAAAAGTAACCAGCTCTTCTGTGAAATGGAAGTGGAAAAAACTGCCAATGTATGTTAAGCAATTATGATTTTATAGCACTTTTTATGAATAGAATATCTTTGCGTTAAGTACTGTATCTGGCATTTTGGACAGTCACGTGATCATCGTTACGTATCGCGTGCGTAAAATACACATTGAATGAATGTCAACAAAGAGACTCATGAAAATTATGGCATCCCACGGCGGACATCAAAGGTGGAATTACGCATTACAACAAAGAAGCACTTCTTCAAAACCAGGACAGCCACAGGGGACACGTCAAAGATTTGTTTCCAACCGAAAGCCGGATAAAACTGGCAGATCCAGACGACCGGCGAGTCGCAGTGAATGGTAAACATTTCGGGTGACATGTACGATGCGAGGCTAAGCTACATGTCATGTGCTAAGAACGCTTTAGCCCATATTAGGAGCAGCCACCCCCACACGGAATGACATGAAACCGGACGTGTTGAGGACTTTACTCTGAACAGAATTGGCACAGTATTTGGGATCGACGGCGATCTTTTTCTCAACCATTACATCAGCAAATTCCCATTGATATGAGAGAAAACGGCTTCCGGTTACGCACGGGATATGTCATCACGATCACGTGACCAGGAACAGGACGTTCCACACGGTACGTTCGAAATCTGATACTTAAAGGCGCAGTCTGCCGGATTTACTCAGGAAAATGCACTTTTTAAATACAGGATGTACACACTTTAACTTTCTCTCAGTCTACACATCTGTGTTTACGTTAATCTTTGGTGGTGATTTAGTATTATTATTATCATAATTATTATTATTAATAATAATTTCTTTTATTTTTTTTACCATACCTATTCTTTGATCCAACTCTGTTGTCACATATTTAGCAAAGTTGTTAATAATAATAATAATAATAATAATAATAATAATAATAATAATAATAATAATTAATAATAATAATAATGAGAAGAAGAAGAAGAAGAAGAAGAAGAAGAAGAAGAAGAAGAAGAAGAAGACGAATACCTGCGACAGGAAAATGTCAGTTTGAAAATGAACAATTGCTTTTGACACAAAATGTCCATTTTGTGCGTTAGCGACTGTTTGCTGACTAAAATGCACATTTGAGCACGAAGCGCTGGCGATTTGCCGCCCGCCAAAGAAACGCGTCTCCCGATTTTGTTGTCAATCCGGTTGTTCAAGCAGTCATCAAATTCTCCGATAAGTGGGAGGACATTATGCTAATGCTAACGGCGCCGCTAACGCTTGCAGGTTGGCGGTGTCGCCGTTTCTCAGGCGACCCCGAGACACAGCGCGAAATGTCAGCCCCGTGCGCGCGAGAAGTGCGCATGTGTCGAAAGAGAGATGGCTCCGGATAAAGGAGGAGCACGTGAAGACGCGCGCGCACACACGGCAAGCTCAGCTATTAATTAAAGTTCATTGCTTCAGTAATTAGCGGGGCGGGATAATACCAATAAGTGACTTATTGCCCCCTCAGGTTCTGCTCCTCCTCCAACTTTAATTGAATGACTGACATTAAAAACTTCAGATGCACTTTGCCAAGGTTGACTAAACAGTTGTAAACAGCAAATGAAGGTGTGGAATCATATTGCGTATATGAGTCATAAACGTGATCATACAACATCTACATACACATATTTACATTTTTACCTTCCAACGAGCTTTGAATGGCTTTTGTAGTGGTGTGCGATACTGCAAATGTTGGTATCGATCTGATACCAAGTAAATACAGGGCCAGTATCGCAGATACCGATATTGATACGTTTAGAATATATATATATATATATATATATATATATATATATATATATTTATTTATTTATTTATTTATTTTTATAAATTAAGGTAACAGTGTCACTGAATTGCTTAATCACGATCAATTTTCAACATTTAAGTGTTTTTCCTTTTTCAACAAAGGACAAAATTAGGAATTTGTAGACTTTATATACTTTATCAATGTTTTTTTGTTTTTTTCTCCCAGGAACATTCCAACCATAACATTTTTTGTTAACTTTCTTAAACTACAAAGTGGTCATAGGAAAACAATTTTAAACAAATTCTTTATCATGTACTGTTCAGAAACAGAACTAAAAATCTTGCCTTTGTTGCATTTCTTATGTTGATTTTTTTCAACCTAAATAAACAAATATGTTAAAGATGATTATGCAGCAAATATAAAGCATAAAACAACATACAAAACGAATTATTTTTTAAGTACGCTACTGTACAGGGCTGGACTGGCCATCTGGCATACAGAGCAGATGCCCGGTGTGCCTGCCTCTTTTTGGGGCCAATATAATGCTTTTCATCATTATTTTCCTACATTTGACCACAATTTACAAGGGCCAGTCCATGAAACCATTTCAAATATTGAACATCATAAATGTTACGATTGAGGTGTGGTGGTGGAGCCAGGTGCAGGGAAACAGGGCGAGAAGGCAGAGGTGCAATCAAAAAGGGATTTAATTAAACAAGACAGGCAGGTAAACAAGGATCTAACTGAGAAAAACAATAACATCCAAAAAACAAGCAAGGCAAGCCGTGGGGGGAACGTCAGGGCAAAAAAAAACGGGCAGCATGACGTGAGGGAAACACAATGAATCGACGCCGACAGCAGGGAGACAAGAAACTAAATACACATACACTAACTGACAATTAGACACAGCTGGGCAAGACACAAGTGGCAGAGGATGCTGATTGGTTGACACATGAGGAAGGGCAGGCAAACACAGGTGGACATAGCAATGCTTGACAAGACACACAAGGACAACAAAACAAAACACAGATCAAGGTTGAAACTTCAAGAAACATGAGGATAAACTCAAACAAAACCCACTCAAAACTTGAACACTGACAAAACAAAAACAAACCAAACGCCAAAGCATGACAGGAAAAAGGCGTGTTTTGTGTGCTCGATTCTTGTTCAGGTGTGCATCATCCCTTGTCTCTTCTCTTTGTTGGTTTTCTGGATTCTCTTCAGTCTTCTACTGTTTTTCCTATTTGATGAGTCTGTCCCTTGTGCTCTTTGTGTCATTGTTCCAAGTGTTGTTGTTTTTTTCAAATGTTTTTTTTTTTTACTTTGAACAATTATCCTTTGAACCCGTCTCTCCATTTGCTTTTATTAAAGACTGAACTTATTGTTTCCCCTGCACCAAACAAATCCCGACCTTGATATTGAGACGCTGGAAAGAATGAACGCAGGTGGATGGATGGACGGATCGAGAGGATGAGGGAGGGATGAATATACGAGTGATCAAGTGACAAAGGGAGGGATGGCTGAAGGGACTGACGAGTGGGTAGAGGGGAAAAGGAACACTGGGATTGATGTGGATGGAGGGAGTGAGGGACAAAGTCGGGGCGAAGGGGTACTTGGAAGGATGCGAGGAGGTATGGACGGACACCCGAAGGCTGCAATTGTTTGCCTTTATGCAAGATTGGAAGGTGGAACATATTTGTATTGTGATTTAAAAAAAAAAAAGGGGGGGGGATGGATGTTGTACTATGTTACCGGTATGTTTTCCAAAGTCAAAACAGATGTTTGCAAATGTCTTATTTTGATTAAAACACAGAAGATAATCAGTCCTCTTTCATGAAGCAGTACAGAAATCAGTCAACAGTTACTGTTGATATGCTGAAATCAGAGCATTTCAACAATTTTCAATTGAAAAATGGCGCCAATCGATTGCTTGTCGATTAATTGATTAATTTTGACAGCTCTAGTTTGAATTGAAGTCCAGTTTAAATAGATGGCTAGAAAGATGCTGGATCGCACGGATGGATGGTCACCAGGGTTATTATAGTGTTGGGATTTTTCATCTTATTTCGTTTTAATTTCAATTTGAGTTTAGTGTTTTTAAATTGAGTTAGTTTTAATTAGTTTTCAGGGTGGCTCTGTTAGTTTTTATTAGTTTTGGTTATTTAATAAATAAATGCTTAGTTTTAGTTTTAAAAAATGTGTATGACTTGTGCGCAATATTTAAAAACCACCATGGGAGCGACATCATCTGAAGTTGCTTTTCTATCGGCTGCTGCTCGATGACGTCACTTCTGTGTGACACACCTCCAAACGTCTTTATTCCGGTTAATATCAAAATAAATCAACTTCAAATCACATTAAAAATCATCCCCAGAAGCTCATGCATTCAATTAATTACCAAAGACTCAAACGAAGGACATACTTCCTATAATTATAGTTAGTTTTTAGTTAGGTTTAGTTAGTTTTTGGTTTTGGGTCAGGGTTACCTGTTTGACATCTATGAAACACGACACAAAAAGGAGAGAAGACATTCAGTTCAGGGCTCGCGAGGAGAGAGGAGAGGAACTGACTGATACATTTCACTTCTGCACACTCTGAAGATTCCTCTCCTCACCCTCTCTATTTATTTGGTTTTCCACACCCCTAGTTACATGGGTGTTCCAACCCTAAAAATGCCAATGCAGGCAGAGTTGGAAAACAATGTACTTGTTTGTCTATGTGTTGTGCATGTGAGTGGAAGATTGCTGAGTACGAGTGGTCAAGTTTGCAATAATTTCTTAAAAGAAAACAGGAGGCCTCAGCAGACTTGCTCTAACCATTCTGCTGCATTAGATGTGGTTCTTCAGCTTTTGAGTCATCTTCAAATATCCAGGCTTTGTGAATGTGAGTGGGAACAGAGCAAAGCATTCTTCATTGCAAGCAGAAGCAGTTCTTCATTATTCCTACATTTTGTAAACACACAATGTAGTTTCAGTTAGTTTTTGTTTTCTAAAAAGCATTTTTTCATTTTTATTTTATTTCATTAACTAAATTGTTTTTTGAGTTTTCGTTGACTAAAATAACCTTGATGGACACGCACACACACACATGCGCACGCACGTGCACGCGCACCTACGCGTACACGTGTCACCTTGCCACAGGCCGTGTCCTGCTTGAAGCCTACGCTGCTTGTCTGATTCTATTGAGTGACTTGGGTCAATCAAGTCCAAGAGTGAGCAAAGGAGCCCGCAGTGTCTGACGACAATCTGCACATTTGAAAGTGGATGAAGTGGTTGACAATCAGACGTCAGAAAAAAAAAAAAAGAGCACGTGTTGGTTTTTCCCTTTTGTGCGACTTGTGGATGAGTCGAGGCTCGACTTGTAATCTCTTGACGGAAGCAGCTGCGCTGTGATCCCGTACCTGCCCTCCGCTTTTGCTCTGACTAGTAAAAGTGATTTCACCTCCTGGCTGCCAGGGCAGGAAGAAGAAAGTCATAAAAGAATACGTCACAGTTAAGGCGTTCTCATTGTTTTGTTTTGTTTTGTTTCAGCACTCCCCACCCGTGTAGCGTCTTAACAAACCGTTTCCTTGTCTCACCCTTTTCTAAACCATCTTTGTCGTGAAATAAAAATGTGCCATAATCACCTTTTAGTGTTTCCTGTGTTGAAATGACGAGGCCTGCTCATGGCTTTGACTTTTTTGTGTGTGTGTGTGGCGTGCGTCAAGCGTCAGGAAGAGTCAATCTGTCAACGTCCATTCTGCCCTTGCATTGCGAGGAAACCACCCAATGGGGCTTGACGACACCATGATATGATGTGAGCCAAGTGAACTAAATCTAAAAAAAAAAAAAATAAATAAAAAATAACAACTAAAAATCAAATAAAAACGAAAATGCTTTTTAAAAAACGAAAACTAACAAACTGCATTTTATGTTGACTATAATGACAGCAAAAATGTCCTTCGTTTGAGTCTTTGGTAATTAATTGAAGGCATGAGCCTTTGGGGATGATTTTAAATGTGATTTTTTTTTTTTTTTTTTTTTTTTTTTTTTTTTTTCTTTTAAAGAGCTCAGAATTGTTCATTCGGTAGTCTTACCGATTCAACGTCTTGTCATCATTGCTCTTTTTTTTTTTTTTTGTGTGTATGTGTGCGTGCGTTTGCGTGCGTGCGTGCGTTTGCGTGTGTGCGTTTGCGTGCGTTTGCGTGCGTGCGTGCGTGCGTGCGTGCGTGCAAATACGTAGAAATTTATACTCATTCATTCACCTAAAACCTTATAAATATCCCATTACCCTTCGCCTTAACCAGGTACTTCAGAATCTTGCCAGAGTCGTGAGATTTAAATGGTCAGGAGACCAGAGAAAAGGTCAGAAAAAAGAGAAATAAAGAGAAAAGAAAGGTAAATCAAAGTGAAATCCAGCACCGACCAAACACTTCCTGCCTTCCCCATGATTACAAAATCAAAGTCTTACGCCAACCCCGGAAGCCTCCAAATTCCAGCAAATTTGGCGAGATCTCAAGAGACCAGAGGAAAAACTAGAGAGAGGAAGGAGGGAAGGATCGATAAGGCAGAGTGAGATCCATAGAAGCCAGTACATCCAATCCATCAAAGTGAAGTCCAGCACCAACAAGACCCCTCCTACGTGGTTACAAAACCAGAGTCTTATGCCAACCCCAGAAACCTCATACTTCTAATAAATTAAGATCTCAAGTGACCAGAGGAAAAACTAAAGAGAGGAAGGAGGGAAGGATAGATAAAGCAAAGTGAGAACCACAGACACCAGCACCAACTGATTCAAGGGGCTGTGGGAGGGAGAGGGTACTTCTGTTGAGTTTCAGTAGATGCTGGTGCGACGGATCTGGCATGCATAAGGACCACCACCAAAGAAAGAAGCCGTCAACCGCGGTCCAGCAAAGCGAGCACTCCCCCCCCCCGAAATCCCTAGGCCGCGGCAGCACCAAGGCCACCCCCAAGCCACCCAAGCGGACACCGGTCGGCGAGCCGACCCAGACACCCGGAACACCCCCGCCCCAGCCCCGGCCGGGGGTGTTCCGGGTGTCTGGGTAATTAATTGAAGGCATGAGCCTTTGGGGATGATTTTAAATGTGATTTGAAGTCGATTTACTACGATATTAACCAGAATCAGGACGTTTGAAAATGTGTCACACAGACGCGACGTCATCGAGCAGCAGCCAATAGAAAAGCACCTTCAGATGATATCGCTCCCATGCTGTTTTTTTATCTATTGAGCACAAGTAACACATTTTTTTAAGAAACTAATACTGAAATTAACTAAAACTAAACTAAAACTAAGCATTTATTAAAGAACTAAAACTAATAAAAACTAACAGAACCTCCCTGAAAACTAATTACAACTAACTCAATGTAACAAAACTCAAAACGAAATCAAAAATGAAAAATTCCAAAACAATAATAGCCCTGTTGTGACCTCATGCCAATGTCATTCATATCAAGAGCCAAATGGCAAGACTGAAGTGCAAAATATATCATTTTTGAAAACTTGTTACGATCAGCAACAGTTTTCTGTGTTGCCCTCGCATTGCAGGATGGAGTTGGGCATCATGTGTCCATCATTTGGCCAGCAGCACTTTTTTTTTTTTTTTTGCCAAGGACCGGCCGGCTCTCGAATATTTTGTGACAGGAAGGCAAATGAAATGCTGACTTCCATTTAACATTGGTTTGAATGTGACTGGTGAATTCTGATCAAAGCCACGTTCGCAATTGGAAGAGGGTATGCACACTTGTGCAACCACATTATCATTATTACTCATAAAAGGCCACTTTATAATAATAATAATAATAATAATAATAATAATCTATCGTTTTGATGTCTCTTTCATGGCGTTAAAAATTGGGCCAAATAAATCATTTAGGTGACTCGTGGTGACAACTTTTGAATGTTTGGTGTCATTTCAGTCACCAATTAGTTTTTTTTTTTAACTTTATTTTTTATTGGAGCACGTTTGAAAAAATGTTCATGTTGTGGCTGGCATGTACACAGAATGTTTCTGTTCCAGCTTTTCTTGTCGCAGCACTTACTGAATCTTCACTCTGTTTCCTGTGGAAAATCCATCATGCTATATATTTTCTTCCTACTTTGAAAAAGTCAAAAGGGTGAAAAGATGTTAAAAGGTGAGTAAAAAAACAAAACAAAAAAAACAAAAAAAAACATGGAAAGTCTGATTTCACGTTTATAGACTTGAAAAGCAGTTGGGTTGTTTTTTTTGTTTTTTGTTTTTTATTTGAACACAGAATCATGGAGTTGATATTCATCCAAGAGATGTTGACACAATTCTTAAATACAGCACTTGAATTACAATTTTTTTTTTCCACAAGTGCAGTATCTGTACTACTTAAAGGGATTCTTGACACATTGAACAATTTTCAGCAGTGAAAAGTTCATATTTTGTCTAGAATGAATTTGATTTGATAATTTTTTCCATGTACAATTAATACCTTTAAAAAGTATTTTTTCTACTTGCTGTTGACTGATGATGACATCACCTGTGCTGAGGTAGGTCAGTAACAGCCAATCATGTCTCACCTGTTTTCTGGGGTTAGTCAGTAAACTGAGCCATGATTGGCCGTTACCTACTTCCTCAGCACGGGTGATGTCATCAACAGTCGACAGCGAATAGAAAAATTGCTTTTTAAAGGTATTCATTGTACATGAAGAATAATGAAGTTACCACATTAATTATCGACAAAATATAAACTTTTTACTCATTAAAATGGCTCAATGAATCAAGCACCCATTTAATTAAAGAATGTGAGTACGTTAAAAACATATTAATAACATATATATATGTATATATAAGATTTTTCCAAATACAATAGAACAAAGACAAGAAGAAAAAAAAAAAAAACAGGTTAAAAATTTTGCAAAAAGAGAGAGAAAAAAAAGAAAATATAAATTCTACAAGCGTGCGTACTTTTGCCACCTTTGAATGATTCCTCGTATGCAGACGCTTACTCAGTAAAGATGAAGACATATCTTTGTGTTTCCTGTGTGTGAAGAATGTTCTGATTTCACTGCATATGAACGCAAGCTGCTTTTTGACCTCTGAGCTCCTCATTGCTCTTCAACTGTCAATTCAATCACACAATGAAAAAGTTCACAATGTCTTAACTCCTAAAAAAAGAAAAAGAAAAAAAAAAAGCTTTCAGCCCGCTGGGAGACGACGATGATGAATTTGGGCCGCGGCCGCCAAATCAATCCAGCAAAAACATAATGCCAGATTATACAAGTAGCATTTTGGGAGCTGAGCAATAAAGATTATTGCGCCGGCAGATTCACAAGATTTGCGACGTGATGTGAAGAGGCAGTGTGATGGATAGAGAAAGAAGGGATAATAGAGAAAGACATCTGTAGCGGTTGTAAGGACGTGGATTTAGTGTCTTAATAGAGTTACATCTCTCCCAAGGGGAGTGCAGGATTAGATATGGTCATTTCATCAGGCCCGGGATTAAGAAAACGGCTCGACAGATGACAAGGAAAAAATAGACGTTAAGAAAAAGGGTCCAGCGGATTGACGGCAGCCATCAAAATCACTTTGCTTTTTAGGACTAAATCGTCAAAGATCACGCAGCATTTTACAGTTCAGTTATTAACAAAGTATGTGTATTTTGTGTGTCCAACACCACATACCGTATTCCAAGTGGAAACTTGAGATGACCCAAAATGTCCCCAGGAATTGTGGGAAGTGACACATAAGAACGCGTGAGGCTTCCTTCCTTCTTTCCAGCCGGGGTCACTGCCGCACCAGCTGTCTCCACACAGGCCGGCGCACAAACACACCCCCACACGCTTGTCTTTGTATCATTGTGGGGACTTCTTATTGACATGATAATCTTTCCTAACCTCAACCATGAAGAATGATTGACTACCTCCTTCCCTTACCCTAACCTCAACCATAACCCAATTCAAAGTCTTGACCCTCAAAAAGAGGTTTGAACTTGTGGGGACCACCAAAATGTAGTGAAACCTGGGGAAAAAAATGGGTGTATGGGTCCCACAATGTAGCAAAGGCACCCCGAACACACAGTTCTTTCAAATCAGATTTATAGCTGATATTGATGAGTATTAAGAGAAGTCTGTCATTAGAAATGAGAGCAAACCATCAGATTTCAGGACTAGAATCGAGTAGATTGAACTTTCATAGCACAACTCAAATAAAGGTGTGATGTTGCGATAATGATCAAAATACAGGAAGAAAGCTGACCTGCTGTTACAATATGAGTGTCAGGGTTTGCGGGAGATTGTGGACCCAAGTGGAGGGGTGGTCTTAAACATGTTTTAATTCAAACTCAAACAAACAAAGTACAACACAAAATACAAAGCAAACCAAAAGCAGGAAATAAACTTACTAGTAGCAAACTAAACGGGCAGGATTTAGAGGCATAGGAAACAGGGTATTACGACGACAAAGACTGAACGAAAGCAGGGAACTAAATACACACCATAGTAACGCGAGAACAAGAGACACCTGGACAGGACACAAGTGGCTTGGGGAGCTGATTGGATAACACAAGGGAACGGGAATACGAGCACAGGAGGACATGATAAAACTTGACGAGACATTGACAGAAAAGGAAACAAGGAAAACATGACCAAAAAACCCCAAACCAAAACCCAGACCCTCACAATGAGAATTGAGGACCCAGGTGCAGGAAAGCAGGCCGTGGAGTCAATAAAGGGATTTAATTAAACAAAAACAAGGAGGTAAACAAGGATCTGGCTAACAAACAAAATATATATATATAAAAAAAAACAAGACAAAAAATGGGGGAACTTCGAGGCAAAAACAGGCAGCATGACAGGAGGAAACCACAATGAATCGACATAGACAGACGGGAGACAAGAGACTAAATACACACATGCTAACTGACACAACGAGACACAGCTGGGCAAGACACAAGTGGCAGAAGCTTCTGATAGGTTGACACACAAGGAAGTCAGGCAGACACAGGTGGGCAGGACAATGCTTGACGAGACAAGGAAGGCAGAACATAACATAGATCATAAAAGAAACTTAAAGGAACATGATGACAAACTCAATCAAAACCCACTCAAAACTAGAAAGAACCCTGACAAAAGCAAAAAATGATAACCAAACCAAAACCCAACCCAAACCATGACACTTGCAGGCTTTTGGAGAAAGTAGCCATCGTTGGGCCCATTTTTTTTTTTTTTTTTTTTTTCCCGAACAAAAAATCGAGACGTATACGCTCCATGCTGGCAGTGAACCCAACTCAACTTCACAATAATCAGCAGTTTGTGGATTAACTATTTTATTGATTTTTCATTGGTTTTGAGCCAACAAGCAAAGTGCTACTGGGATCAGGATTGCTTTTGTTTGTCCCCAGCAAAACGCACGTGTCGTCGCAGACATCTTGCGGTCGTGCTTTACGGTAAGGTCAATTGCAGTCCTTGCGGAAGCCGCGTGGGAATTGGCCGTTAGGTTTAGGTAACCCTTTTTGTTTTTTCCCCCAAATAGAAGCATATTTTTGATATAACTGTCCAAACGTGTAAGATAAGATGTATTGCTTTCCGACGGGCCTGTGCTTGACTGGTTCATGTTGTCTGAAAGAGACAGCTTGATGTCGGAAAGTGAACGTTCGCTGCAAGGCATGGAGGACACCAGCCGAGGCCAGCCCTGGCACTCTTCACACATATGGCCGCCGTCTTCTTGATTACATTTCAGCTGACTGGAAGATTACCAGCTCTGTGTGTGTGCGTCCTCCTACATATGCCCGCGTATGTGAGCGTGTCCAAGAGGCTCGCTAAAAATCACCGCAGCGTGCGTGAGCGTGCATGCGTGTGCGACAATTTAGATTACAAGGCACCACCCAAGTGTGTGTTTCACGCTTAGTGGACCCTAAGAAGCGGGCGCGCTTGTGCCAGGTTATTAGAATGCGACGGCTCACACTAAGCATGTGTTTGTCTAAGCGCTCACACTTCTTCAGTGGATTACCAGCATGAGTGAGTGTGCGCGCAACCAAGATTACTCCAAGTCGAGTGGATTGAGCCTCCGGGTCAGAGTGACGATGAGACCAGATCAGATAGCTTCTGCTTCCATAATCTCCCTCCCTCACTTCCCCTTCTGCTGTTTGTATGTGTTTGTTTGACTGTATGCATTTGACACACGCGCTCGTGTGTGGGTGTGTGTGCGTGTGGTCTCATCTGGCGAGGATTTTCTTGGAAGGAAGTGAGTCCATATGCTACAAGGAGGCTGCCCGTGACCTCACAGTGGGACGCTGGTGTAGTCGAGCAGGATGAGCAAAAGAGTGAGCGAGCGGGTGGACAGGAAGGAAGGATTGAGAGACATCACCAGCAGAAGCGTCATTCGGGATATGTCTGAATTTTTTGCATCAACTTATTTGTTGAAATGTGTCAATTGTACTAAACATTCCGTCTCCATTGAAAGCAGTTCTGGTCAACTAACAGCTTCTTGTCTCACGTTCAAAATTCCTAGGGAGGAAGACTGACATCATCACTTCAGCCAATACTTTGCAACTTGTAGTGACCACTAGAGGTACACGGACTCCCTCTAGTTGTATGTGAAAGAATCACCTAATTGGATTGCTTTGTTTCCAAACAGTATTTAGTTATATATATATATATATATATATATATATATATATATATATATATATATATATATATATATATATATATATATATATATATTAGGGGTGCTAAAAAATCGATGCGCCGATATATCGCGATACTACATCGCGCGATTCTCGAATCGATTCAATAATCGGCAGAATCGATTTATTTTATTTTTTTATTTTTTTAGGATTCACACCTTGAGCATGGAAGAATGTTATATGAACGGAACATTAAGCCTTAATATTTAATTTTAATGCTGTTCAAACATGAAACAGATTACAACCTCTATAAGACTCTATAATTTCAGATAAATAAATAATACATTTTCATATAAATCTTACACTCTACAAGCTTACTGATTAGTATTTTCTAAATTTGAATGAAAAAAAATCGCAACAATCGACTTATAAATTCGTATCGGGATTAATCGGTATCGAATCGAATCGTGACCTGTGAATCGTGATACGAATCGAATCGTCAGGTACTAGGCAATTCACACCCCTAATATATATATATATATATATATTTTTTTTTTTTTACTTTAATTTGTAACGCATTTTTAATGGCAACCTTATTGGATTAGTTTCTTTTCCGACATTTTTGAGCAGTGTTGACTAGGGATGTAACGATAACGGCAATATCGTGATATAGCGATATTTTTACTGCCACAATATATCGTCGTCGTCATGCCACAATATAAACTCATTCACTCCCAACCATTTTCGGCTGTTTTATTGGATTTTGACTGATTTTGCAAGGCCCACAGAATATTGTGTTCAATTGCTATAAAAGCATGGAACCTACCAAAAGAAAGATTAAAGTCATCAGGAAAAAAAAGTATGTTTCTATCTGTTTCCGTTTTGCAGCAATTAGCATTAGAAGAGAGCTAAGTTTCATCAGTTTTCACAAATCTATTTAAAAGTAATTTAGATTTTTTTCTAGATGGGCCTGGTTGACCTCCTTTGCTCTGCTGCCACCTGATGGCCGTTTGTGTAATAACTACCATTTCTTCAACCGTTCTTTGCAGTTGAGAGGCTGCATCAATGCCTTCTGTATGCTCTAGCATAAAAAACCCCAAAACAAAACAAATATGTCTTTGGGACACTTAAAACATAAAAAAAAAAAAAACGTATTTACACGTTATTGGGAGCAAATGAGTTAAAAGTAGCACATCTGCTCAAAAAGTCAGGTTGATTTCCATTTGTGCAGTTGTAGCACCCTCTGGTGGCTAGCTTTTTAGTGCAGTTTAATTTTCACAAGGCATGTTTTGGCCCTTGTTTAAAATCAACGCTAATGCTCAGATGAAAGGGGACGGAATATGCTTATGAACCGAGTCATGTGGAGGAACTCAATGTGTGCACCTATTAGCAAGTAAATGCCTTTATTAGAGATTGTAGGTTGTTTATATGCATTGCTGTTATGTACAAAAGTTAAACATGTTCTACTTTAAAGGTCAATAGTGTCCCAAAGACATATTTATATGTTTGTTTGTTTTTGCTAGAGCATACAGATGATGCAACCACTCAACTGCAGAGCAATCGTAGCATTAAAAAAAAAAAAAAACGGCCAGCAGGTGGCAGCAGAGTATAAGAGCTCAACCAGGGCCATGTTGAAAACAAGCTGCTTTCCCCACAGTTTTAAACAGATTTGTGGATAATGATGAAACATAGCAATATTCTAATTCTAATTGCTGCAATTTGGAAACAGGTACAAATATACTTTTTTTTCTGATGACAGAAGAGACTCTAATCTTTCTTTTGGTAGGTTCCATGTTTTGATAGCAATAGAACACAATATTCTGTGGGCCTTGGAAAAATCAGTCAAAATCCAGGAAAACAGCCGGTAGCAAAGGGGGTTGGTTCAGTCAAAATGGCTGCCAGTCAATGAGTTAATATTTTAGAGGGAATAAAACCACTGCCCCTTTTTTTTTTTTTTTTTTTTTTTAATGAACCATTGTGTCTCGTACATTTCTGCATTTTAGTGTTGGTTTTTATGGTGGTACTTGGAGAGCTAGCTTTTGAAACCCAGTGATTTTACCTTTTTCCTTTTTCTCAATCATTCTTCCTTGGTGAAATGACATAAGTTTTTTATTTATTTATTTATTTATTTTTGTGTGAGAATGCTTGACTTTATCCCACCCGTTACCAAATTCTGTGTGAAGTCGTGGCGACAAGGTCCGTAGCATGCATCCTTTTGTGCCGAGACTTTCTGGTGCTGCTACTTTCTCCAGGCCCGACTTCTCCACAATTCACGCTGATAGATACCTTCCCTTCTGATCAGAAGCCAAGCACGCAGTTGACAGTCACGCTCGGAGAGTCAATCCGCAACAAATCAGGCAGCACGGCTGTGTAACTGTGTATGTGTTTGCCATTTTGTGTTGCAGAGAAATCTTTCGGTCAAATATTAGCACAGCAGTCACCGTGGGTCGGCCAGATAACACCTCAACCTCACTTGCCATTCACGCAGCTTGTTATTTTTCTTGAAGATTTGCAAGTGTGCAAAAGTTTTCAAGAATGAAGCAAGGTGGGCAAAAATTGTTTGAGAGAGAGGGAGAGAGAGAAGAGCGCAACGTTGGAGTGATCACAAAGATGGTGTGCAGGCTGGGATCAATTGACCACACTCTTGGCAGCATGTGTTGATAATCCGACTGCGTGAATGATTAGCATACATGCTAAGCACTTATATGCTATTAATTCCTACTGAGTGGCTGAGATAACTAATGCACCACATCCTCCACCCTGTGTTGTTAATGCTTTTTGCTCGTCTCCTCTGTACTTTTTCCGCCTGTTTGTCAGTGTTTGGCTTCAGCATACAATATTTCATGAAATGGACTCATCAGCATCATATCAGGTGATGAAGCTTAGAGTTTTCTTCCTTTTTCCCCTCAACGAGTTTTGTGTGAATTGTTCCTTGCCCAGATGGAGTGTTTGAAGTGTCGTGATATTTGTGAAATGTTGGCCTGCTAATCCTTTTGAGTCTTTTTTATTTTTATTTTTATGATTAAGGGCAACTTGACTAGACTTTTTGTAGCTAAGGGATGTATTTCACAAAGGAGTTTCAACAAACTGTGAGATGAACCTTGAACGAGTTGAAATACGCTCAGATAGGAAACTGCGTTTTGGGTTCCAGTCCAGCTGATTCCAGTGAGTTACATCAACGCTGAGTAGTCGCATCTGGACATACTCCCAGAGTTAAAAGACCACCTCAATGGAGCCCCGATTCGTCGAGTCACCATGGCAACGGGGAAGCTGAATGCGGCGCCGCCCTCTGCTTCCGCGTTGCTTTTTAAAAAAAAATTTTTTTTGCCCCTCTCAACCAAAAATCTTAATCTTAACACATTCACTGCCAGCCCAGCAAAAATGCATCATTTGACGTCTTTTTCCGTCAATGGCAGTGAATGAGTTAATCTCATATGTTGAATTTGAACATGTCTGTATTTAAAAATAAATAAATAAATAAATAAATAACATTTCAAAAAGTGTGACACTGCAGCGGCTCCCCATTGTTAAGGGGGGCCGGGGTAGCCGGCGAGAGTGGATCCCAGAATACGCAGACCAGAGGAAGGATGATAAGGAATTTATTCCGCTGAGATGCGCGGAAACAAACAACCGAAAAAGCTGGTCAGACAACCAGTACAAAAACAACTCAACCGAAAACACTTGCAAAAGGCAAGGAGAAAAATAGTGATTAACGAAAAACACTTGCTTACAAAAAGCAAGGATTCACAACAAACATCATACAACACGAAATAGAAAGTTCAACTTAAGAAAACGTGGCCAACAGCGCACACGTAAAAGGTAACACTACAAGTCTAGGTGAGAGAACGGAAACTAAAATCCAAACATTTTACAAAGTACAACAAAGGGCGACGTAGTAATACATGACACGTGAAAAACTATGAAAGACTATGAAAGACTATGAAAGACTATGAAAACGCTCGAATAAACACTTGGCAGCACAGCAGTGAGCAAGATGAATAATCTGGCAGTCAGCAGTAGTGGCGCAGTGGCTTTTAAAGTCCATTGATTGTCCACGAGGAACAGGTGCGGTCATTAAGGTGGGAAACGCCCACCAATCACTTGGGTGCTGGAAAGAAACAAACAGAGGCCTGAGAGCCAAACCATGACAGTACCCCCCCTTTAACGGACGCCCCCTGGCGGACCACCTGGTTTCGAGGGGTGAGCTGAATGGAAGTCCCGCAGGAGGGACGGATCCAAGATCCAGGAGCGGGGGACCCACTGCCGCTCCTCCGGCCCGTAGCCCTCCCAGTCGACCAGATACTGGACACCCCTGCCGCGAGGTCTGGAGTCCAGGATTTCTCTGACTGTGTAGATAGGGTCACCGTCGAGCAGTCGTGGAGGCGGCGGAGTCACTGGAGCGGGAGCTAACTCACTGGGGACAACAGGCTTGAGCTGGGAGACATGGAAGACTGGGTGGACCCTCATGGATGGCGGGAGACAAAGTTTCATGGCCACGGGATTAACCACAGTCACAATTTCGTAAGGGCCAACATACCGCTGCCCCAGCTTTTTGGCCCCGCCTGCTAGCCGTAAGTTTCGGGTGGATAGCCATACCTTGTCTCCCGGGGCATAGGTCGGTGCTGGGCGGCGGCGCCGATCAGCGATGGCCTGGTTCCGGGCAGCAGTACGGGACAAGGCCGCTCTGGTCTCCCGCCAGACTCTGTGGGCTCGGCGAAGGTGCATTTGCACGGACGGGAGGTTTACTTGTCCCTCTTGGGATGGAAACAGCGGGGGTTGGTAACCGTAAGCAGCCTCGAACGGAGATCGACCTGTCGCTGAGGAGACCAACGTGTTGTGTGCGTACTCAACCCAGGCTAGGTGTGATGACCATGATGCGGGGGACTGCAGGCACACACAGCGAAGCGCCGCTTCCAGTTCCTGGTTCAGGCGTTCCGTTTGGCCGTTGGTTTGCGGGTGGTAGCCCGATGACAGGCTCGTGGTGGCTCCCAATGCCCTGCAGAACCGCTTCCAGACTTGGGACACGAACTGTGGTCCTCTGTCAGAGACCAAGTCGAGGGGGATGCCATGGAGCCGAACCACGTGCTTGATCAACAGTTTTGCCGTCTCCAATGCAGACGGCAACTTTGATAAGGCCACGAAATGGCCAAGCTTTGAAAATCTGTCTGTTACGGTCAGAATCACAGTGTTACCTCTTGACACCGGCAACCCCGTGATGAAGTCCATGGCAATGTGGGACCAAGGGCGAGAGGGTACCGGTAGGGGTCGTAGTAGCCCAGCAGGGGCTTGGTGGGACGCCTTTCCACAGGCACATGCGACACAAGCCCTCACAAAGTCTGAGACGTCTTTACTGAGTTCCGGCCACCAGAACCGTTGTTCCACCAGGTATTGCGTGCGGTGGACTCCAGGATGGCACGCAAGGTTGGACTCATGTCCCCATTGTAGAACATCCGGGCGTACCTGAGGGGGCACAAACAATTTCCCAGGAGGAACCTCTTCCGGTACTTGGATACCGGCCAGTGCGTCGGTAACTTTCCGTTCGATAGTCCATTGCAATGCTCCCACAATGCAGCGTTCGGGCAGAATAGGTTCAGGAACCATGGCTTCTATGGCGTGGTCATAGATGCGTGAAAGGGCATCTGGCTTCTGATTCAAAGTTCCCCTGCGATAAGTCAGCACAAAGTCAAAACGAGTAAAAAACAGAGCCCATCTTGCCTGCCGTGGGTTCTTTCTTTTGGCTGCACGAATATATTCCAGGTTCTTGTGGTCTGTGTAGATTATGAATTGTTCCTTCGCTCCCTCCAGCCAGTGTCTCCACTCCCGTAGAGCCAGTACGATGGCCAGAAGTTCGCGGTTCCCAACGTCATAGTTGACCTCTGCAGGGCTAAGCCTCTTTGAGAAGAACGCGCAGGGGTGCAGCCTCTGGTCATCCGGGGAGCGTTGGGAAAGGACCCCCCCCACTCCTGAACTGGATGCGTCGACCTCGACCACAAAAGGAAGTTCTGGGTTAGCATGCTTCAACACTGGTGCAGTAGAAAACAATTGTTTTAATTCAGAAAAAGCTAATTCCGCTTCCGGAGTCCACTGGAATGGAACTTTATCAGATGTAAGCCGTGTAAGTGGTTGTGCCCTTTGACTATAGTTTCGGATAAAGCGCCTATAGAAATTAGCAAACCCTAGGAACCTTTGCAGCTGTTTCCTAGACGATGGAGAGGGCCAATCCACCACAGCCTGAATCTTAGCTGGGTCTGCTCTAAGTTGTCCTCTCTCCACTATGAAGCCCAGAAACTGGACCGAGTCTAAGTGAAATTCGCATTTCTCAGCTTTTACATACAACCGGTTCTCCAGTAATCGCTGGAGTACTTTGCGTACGTGAATCCTATGCTCTTTGAGATCGCGTGAAAAAATCAGGATGTCGTCAAGATAAACAAAACAGAACTGGTCCAGCATATCTCGTAAGACGTCGTTAATTAAACACTGAAACACGGATGGTGCGTTAGTTAGTCCGAACGGCATTACTAGGTATTCGAAATGTCCCAGCGGGGTCTTGAAAGCAGTTTTCCACTCATCCCCCTCCCGAATCCGAACCAAGTGGTATGCACTCCGAAGATCAAGTTTTGTAAAAACTGTGGCGGCTTGCAGTGGCGCAAACGCTGAATCAAGCAAGGGCAAGGGGTATTTATTCTTTATAGTAATATCATTGAGACCCTTGTAATCAACACAGGGCCGTAACGACTTATCTTTCTTCTCGACGAAAAAAAACCCTGATCCTACCGGTGAAGTCGACGGACGGATTAAGCCGGCGGCCAAGGAGGAAGAGATATAGTCATGCAAGGCCGCCTGTTCCGGTTGCGAAACCCTGTACAATCTGGAGGTAGGAAGTGGCGCATTGGGAATCAAGTCGATTGCGCAATCGTAGGGTCTATGGGGTGGCAACGACTGGGCTCGGTCCTTACTGAAAACCTTACTAAGATCATGATATTCTCTCGGTACATTGTCAAGGCAGATTGCCTCCAGAAACATAGGCGGAGAGGTAGGTTTATCGCGGTCGGCGGATACTAGACAGTTAGCATGACAGAATTCGCTCCAGTTTTCCAAGGCCGGCTTGGACCAGTCGATCTCTGGATTATGTTTCTTAAGCCACGGAAGTCCCAAAATAATGGGTACCGAACGGGACGGCATAACAAAAAAACGAAGACGCTCCACGTGGTTACCTGACAACCTTAACTCAACCGGAGCCGTAACATTTTCAATAGCGGCCAGGAGGCGTTCGTCAAGATCCAGCACCTCTTTACATTCCCTAAGGGGTTCTAAGGGACAACCCAACTGTTCAACAATACCAGGATCCATGAAACACTCATCGGCCCCAGAGTCAATAAGCGCTATAACTGTAACAGTATTTCCTGGCCCCGTTACCTCCCCTGGAAGTTCGAGCCTAGTGTGGCTGACAGTTCTAGAACCCACCATACTCTTATCTACCCCCGTCCGAATGCACTCACGCTGTGGTGTAGATGACGAGACCGGGGTATCAGCCGGGGCTTGTAGAGAGCGGAGCAGCGTTGTTCCTTGTTGCCCCCGTGAAGCTCTGGCTGGACAGCCGGCGACGCGGTGTCCCACTTGACCGCAGTAGTAGCAGGCCCCACTCCGAGATCGGCGCAGCCGCTCTGCTGGGTGAAGTCGACCACTCCCCAGTTGCATGGGTTCGTCCGCTACGGCGTCAGTCACGGATCCTGACATGTCTCTGCTTTGGCTGCTTTGCTCGCAGCCCCGTTCTCGGCGTCTTTCCCGGATACGATTATCCAGTCTAATACTCAGGGCTATGAGTTCTTCCAAGTTCGTGGTTTCGTCGCGAACTGCCAACTCGTCCTTCAATACGGGTGAAAGTCCTCGCCGGAATATACAACAAAGCGCTCGATTGTCAAACCCGCTTTCTGCGGCCAGGATTCTAAATCCAATAGAATAGTTTGCGACTGATTGCCGGCCCTGCACATAGTCAAGTAACTGGCCTCCGGCCTCCTTCCCCGTCACAGGATGATCAAACACGCATCTGAATTCACGAACAAAATCGGGGAAGGAAGACCGGAGCTCAGGTGCTGAATTGCTCACGGCCATACTCCAAGAGGCTGCTTGGCCAGTCAAAAGGCTCATAACAAATGCTACCTTGGAGCGATCAAGGGCATACGTAAGCGGTTGTTGGTCAAAAATCAGGGAACAGTGGTGCAAAAAGGTACTGCACATACCGGGTTCTCCTCCGTAACGTGACGGATGTGGGAGAGAAGGCTCGCTAATGGCAACATT
Organism: Festucalex cinctus; assembly: GCF_051991245.1. Classification (NCBI taxonomy): domain Eukaryota; kingdom Metazoa; phylum Chordata; class Actinopteri; order Syngnathiformes; family Syngnathidae; genus Festucalex; species Festucalex cinctus. Next base: position 22,485,039 of record NC_135412.1, on the reverse strand, counting down.
AGAAGGCAGCGCTTGCTCTAAGTCAGGAGTCGAGCTAGCTCGGGGAGAAGCGTATGCTTCTGCTTGACCGACCCGGGTCAAAAGCTCCCCAAATTGGCGGGCCAGCGTGGAAATCGCCTCCTGCATATCACGCAGCGATTTGTCATGCTGCCCCACCAATTTCCTTTGACTGGCCAAAGCGTGACGTACCTCTTCCGGGCCTGCGGGATCCATGGCCAGATTATTCTGTTAAGGGGGGCCGGGGTAGCCGGCGAGAGTGGATCCCAGAATACGCAGACCAGAGGAAGGATGATAAGGAATTTATTCCGCTGAGATGCGCGGAAACAAACAACCGAAAAAGCTGGTCAGACAACCAGTACAAAAACAACTCAACCGAAAACACTTGCAAAAGGCAAGGAGAAAAATAGTGATTAACGAAAAACACTTGCTTACAAAAAGCAAGGATTCACAACAAACATCATACAACACGAAATAGAAAGTTCAACTTAAGAAAACGTGGCCAACAGCGCACACGTAAAAGGTAACACTACAAGTCTAGGTGAGAGAACGGAAACTAAAATCCAAACATTTTACAAAGTACAACAAAGGGCGACGTAGTAATACATGACACGTGAAAAACTATGAAAGACTATGAAAGACTATGAAAGACTATGAAAGACTATGAAAACGCTCGAATAAACACTTGGCAGCACAGCAGTGAGCAAGATGAATAATCTGGCAGTCAGCAGTAGTGGCGCAGTGGCTTTTAAAGTCCATTGATTGTCCACGAGGAACAGGTGCGGTCATTAAGGTGGGAAACGCCCACCAATCACTTGGGTGCTGGAAAGAAACAAACAGAGGCCTGAGAGCCAAACCATGACACCCATAGAGGAAGGTGGCGAGGGAGAACATTGCTGGTCGGGTCAATGCGTAAATTTAAATGTATAGTCCTTTGCAATCACATTACAGGGGAAGCCTGTTGTATGATAGCTCATTTATTCATTTCATATAGATCGTGCGAGGGAGAAGCGCACTTGATTTAAGATGAAATATAAAACACTTAGATGAAATATAAAAACATTATTCAAACGGGTGTAAGAAAAAAAAATAGAGCGCAATACTGTTCTGATGTGAGCGCATATGACTACGTCTGGTAATGTTGCAAATGTAAGGACGGATTAAGTTGTGCTTGTAGATGGACTGTGATGTGAAACGTGGTACCGCTCAAAATGGTAACTGTGCGGAAATGCCAGATATACGCGGTCTGATAACATTCTTGCAACGAATATTTCATTCTCTGCGCAATATTGCGGCACCTTCATCAATAGGTTGATTGTCAAAATGACATGCCATGTTGGTGACAAAAGTGAACTTTATGCTATATAGACTATTGGCGTATTTACGCAAAAAGTGTCCGCAGCGGACTGAATGAATGAGGAAATGAATTGTCGTGTGTGGCATGCGGCGTCCGGAAAAATAGAACGCAATTGACACATAGACTTGAATGTGTTTTATCCTTGTGGCGTCCGCACCGCGTCCGTAACGCAGCCAGTGTGAATTGGGCTTTAGGGTGTACCAATGTTTCCATGGTGGCCGCATGTAGGAGAACACAAGACGCTGCAGTCCATGTTAGGCCACTATCTGTTAGCTGCAACCGTTAGCATGTCCATTCTGTTGGTTGATGGAAGCAACGGTTTGGATCTCCTGGCGATCTTCTCTCTCACTTTGAGGCGAGCTCTCTTCCCTCGTGTAAGACTTTATCCATTATTTCCACTGGGATCCATGCTGACGTGATGCCAGGCCCATATTTGAAGCCGAGTAGCTCATCACGTGTTTAGGTGAGCGCCGTACACATCGTAGCCAGTATGATGAACAGAAGCCAAAAAATGTCCATATTCTCTGCCAAAAACCTCACGTTTAAAATGCTGCAGTAGTACAAAATGATTTCGTATGATGCAATAAGAATGTTACGACATCTCTCTTTGAGCGCCAATAAGTCAAGTTAGTTAATGAAAAGAATAATGATACACTTGTAAAGGGATTGCATGTAAAGCGAGAATGTTGATTTAAAACAAGTAAATTTATACTTTTTAATACTTTTTAATTTATAAATATCCAAAAGTCAATAAAATCCAATTTCTGTAGTCCACCATGAGGGCAGACAGATCAAAACATTTGTGCTTACTTTGGAAAACGATGATCAACCATTTTCTGACATGTTCTAGCCCCAACCAATAAAGGAATCATAATTCCTTTTTTGTTGTGCATTTTCTGTACTGTCAACTTTATTCATTTATTTATTTTTGTATTAAAGGTAGGAGAGTGACGATATATCGATATCTCGATAAATCATGATACTTTGTCTCCCGATAGATTATCGATACGCCTACGCAAGTATCGCGATATTTGTCATTCATTTGCTCCCAATAACGTGTAGATACATTTTTTTTGTTTTATGTATCCCAAAGACGTTTTTTTTATTTTTTTTTTTATGCTAGAGCATACAGAAGGCTTTGATGCAGCGTCTCAACAGCACAGAACGGTTGCAGAAATGGTAGTTATTACACAAACGGCCAGCAGGTGGCAGCAGAGCAAAGGAGATCAACCAGGGCCATGTTGAAAACAAGCTCAATTACTCACAATTTTAAATAGATTTGTGAAAACTGATGAAACTTAGCTATATTCTAATGCTAATTGCTGCAAAACAGAAACAGATAGAAACATACGGGTTTTTTTTTTCCTGATGAAAGAAGACTTTAATCTTTCTTTTGATAGGTTCCATGTTTTAGCAGTAGAACACAATATTCTGTGGGCCTTGCAAAATCAGTCAAAATCCAGTGAAACAGCCGGGAGCGAAGGGGATTGCTTCTGTGAAAATGGCTGGGAGTGAATGAGTTAATACACAGCCACTATAACGGCTCCATTGTTGAGCAATTACTTGGTGGGCCACTAGGGGGAGTGCCTCATAAGAGTGTCAGGGAAATGGATGGAAGTCTTCAGGTGAAGAAGACTCATGAGCTTAGTTTTTTTAAATTATTATTATATATTATTTATATAATATTTTTTTGTTTATTTTTTATTTATATTTATATATTACATAAATATGCATTTTATATTCATTTACATCATTTTTATTATTGTATTATGAATTATTTTTAAATTTTATTTATTCATTATTTATTTCTTGTATTATTTGTTTTATGTATTATTTATTTATATTAAATTATTATTATTTTATGACTAGATTTATTGTCGATTATCGTGGATTTATTGCCTGAGCAACATATCGATCGCGGTATGGTCATATCATGAGATAATCGTTTATCATGTCGTATCGTGAGCTACCCACAGGTTCCCACCCCTAATTAAAGGGATGGAAATGATCAATTCACCCACCCAAACTGACAGCATACTAGCAGAGCAGACTCCGGTTGCAACAATGAGATTTCATGATCCTATTAAAGAGGGGTGTGAATTGCCTAGTACCTGACGATTCGATTCGTATCACGATTCACAGGTCACGATTCGATTCGATACCGATTAATCCCGATACGAATTTATAAGTCGATTGTTGCGATTTTTTTTCATTCAAATTTAGAAAATACTAATCAGTAAGCTTGTAGAGTGTAAGATTTATATGAAAATGTATTATTTATTTATCTGAAATTTCAGTCTTATAGAGGTTGTAATCTGTTTCATGTTTGAACAGCATTAAAATAAAATATTAAGGCTTAATGTTCCGTTCATATAACATTCTTCCATGCTCAAGGTGTGAATCCTAAAAAAAAAAAATCAAAAAAATCAAAAAAAAAATCGATTCTGCCGATTATTGAATCGATTCGAGAATCGCGCGATGTAGTATCGCGATCTATCGCCGAATCGATTTTTTTTTTAACACCCCTACTATTAAATGAGACGGAATGTCCTTTAAAGTTGTTCATGTTTCATTCCGTCAGTATAAGTCCTCCTTTTGTCTCATCTCAGGTAGCATGTGTTTGCCTACAGCACTCTTGGCCTTTTTACACCTCTTAGTCCCCCCTTGCATCTTTTATTCAGCCGCTGCCCAGCCAAGGGGTCCTTGAGACGGATTTTACCTTCAGGCAAGCTCAAGGCCTTGACGCGCAACAAGGCCTCTGGTGTGAAATCCTGCATGCCAGCTCTCCCTTACGCTCATGTCGCCTTTTTGTTTGGATTCATACCACTTATTATACATTTATTGCTGCCCTTTTATTCACTTGTTTATATGCTTGAGAGCAGCAAGACAGACTTGAATGGTCATTTGAAAGTTGTACTTGGTGTAAGCGGGATGGTGGTTTGACATCGGTTTTCAGAGGTTAAAGCCAGGGCAAGTTAAACATGCAGAAAGATGCTTTTTTTTTTTTTTTTTGTAGACGAGGTACATCCTAAAGTGTGTGTGCGCGTGTCTACACATGAGACTTTCCAGACTTCCAGCGTGGTGTTGAGAAATACTTCCAGGTCACCAAAAGGACTGCAAGGGGGAGCACAGGAAGTAGAAAGCCGACAACTGCGTCCATCTGTTCTGCTGACACACACTAACACGCACGCACATGCACAAACACACACCGGTGCCGCCCAGGGACGCCGAGGAGCCTCCCGGTCCGTCACACGCGTCCTGTTTTCAGTGCATGGCACAGAAACAGAAGAAGAGCGAGGGGGTTGCGGGGGGTGGGGGCGTTCGTTGGGCGGCGAGCGCCGCCGCCGAGAGACGAGCAGGTGAAGAAAGAGGCGAGTCAAGCCAGGAAATGTACGCAAAGTAGAAAGTGTGACATTGGCGGTGCAAATATGCACATTTATTACAGACGTATAGCATTTTTCTTGTTGTGGATGTTGTGTGTGTGTGTGTGTGAGTGTGCCTTTGGAGACTGTGTGTGTGTGTGTGTGTTTGTCGTCTTGAGGATAGGCTCGCCGATGCGGCAGCCATTGTGTTGAAGCAAGCATATGGTTTGTGACACGTCTCTTTCTAGTGCCATACTGTTTGTCTATACGGCGTCATGGCAGCCAAGACAGCATCCTTTCTACTGCCACCGATTGAAGGAAAACATGGACCAGCATTAGTGGAAGTTTATTCCCCGGCTCATGCTTTTGGACTCGATGGACCAAGATGCTTTTTAAAAAGTGGATGGGCTTTAAAGGGAATAAAGTTCTCCAACTTACTTTTTCTTGATTTCTATTTATACTTGCTGGAACAATGTGGTTCTCGGCAGGAACAGAGATCAGGGGAATTGTACCTTCCAAGTGACAGTTGCCTTTCTTATTGTTTCAAGTCCGATTGGACGGAAAAAAATTCTGGAAGACCCAGCGGGATTCATTTGCTCCAATTTGGAGATGCTCTGCTCTCTCTTTTTGCATCCTTTTGTTTTCTTCATTTTTTTCCCCTCTGCTCGATATGACGAAGAGGGTGGTTATTTTATGCTAATCATCCCTTCATTAATTCATGTATCGTTCACAAGTTGGATTGGGCCAGCGGTCGAGAACCTTTTTCAGAATCATTTTTATTGGCCAAGAAAAAAAAACAACTCTCAATTCCTCTCAATTAACAAGTGACTTTGACAAACAAAAGCGTGGCACAAAAGTACAGAGAGTCATTGCGTAATGTCAGGACATCATTTGCAACAAATGACAAACGATGCAGAGTCATCAAACAAAGACAAAGTGACAAGCCAAGATCTTCTTTCATGTGAGCCAAAAGGCAAACATCTACGATACATTTAACATACGGTAGAAAAAAAAACAACAACAACAAAAAAACACACATACTAGGCGCGTTTCCAATACCCTCAGTTCTGCGCAAAAGGCAACCTTAAGCTAGACGTTCTAGCCGTCCGCACCATAACACGAGTTACAAGCGCACGCACATACATACAACACCAACACTAAATGCCCGAACCCGCCCGATGAGGGGGTGTTTTTAAATTAATATATTCGGGATATTCAGAACATTGAAATGCTCTTCAATGGAAACAGCGACAAATCCAAACTGTACTTTATTGAAATAGTACAATATCTCTTTTATTTTTGTGAAAAAGTGTCATGGAAACGCACCTACAGATAAGCCCATATAAACCAATAAAAATCAAACATCTTCGGTAGTCCAATGAAGGTGTTCAAAGGTTATTGTTGGACTATCAAAGGAGTTTAATTGTTAAACTGCAAAAAGATGCAGTTGCAGATAAGCAATGCTATGACGTGAATGGAGAAAGCAAGGTGGACGACCATTTCAAGATTTTCCCAATGTCATTCCCACAAACAACATTGACATATGGGAAACGTCACTGAGACAAATGTCTTTTCTTCTCCTTTTCTTGTCAGTAGCATACAATGTCCGCTACTTCACAATGTTTTTTGTTTTTTTTAGCTTATATCCAACCTAAACGGAAATTTAATGTTGCCTGTCCAATGCCTCAACCTCCAACTTAGCATTTCTAGGCGCTATCCATCAGTTTAATGCTACGTTCATACCGAACCAAAAATATCGCGACGCTACGCTGGTCTTGCACGTGTTTGTTCGCGGGGTTCTCAATGGAATTTGTTTCGCTCCGTGCCGCAACGGAGGAAGAGGGTTTTCCGCTTCGGTATGTGGTGCTAACTTTATTGTAGCATTGTTAGCTTGCTTCACACTTCGACAATGTAAAAAACAAACTCACAATATAAGCCAACCTCCAAGTCTCTTCCTCCGAGCAATCTCCTCTTTGGCCTGGTCCCGGTACGCGTAGATGTCCGTGTTGTTCAGCTGAAGAACCGTGACCATCAAGCTAGCCTCCCTCCATTGCTATGCTACACGTTCTGCACACAAGCGCTTCCTGTGTTTTGTCCGCTGTGTGTGGTATTTGGTGATGTGAACTATCTCGACACCGATTGGCCAACGTGGTCAAAATGGGTGAAGTAGCGAAATGCTCGACGGGAACGTCACAAAGGCGCCGGCCGGCATGTCATCGCGTGACTTCAATGCAACCGCGCCGCCGGAAACGCCTCCACTACTGTTGGTCTGAACGTAGCATAACCCAGCTGATATGTGTTTAGCAACAGCTACTTTGTGGCCACAAATTCATATTTGGGCCTGTGTTCTACCTAGTTTGTGTTCACATATTAGTATTTCATAACAACAAATGGGCATTTTGAAAAATGCAATGTGGGTCCCCCTTCTCCTGTGGGAGGAGCAAAAGGGGTTCGGGTGCATCGTGACCTCTGGGAGGTAGCGACCTTGACAGTATAACTGATCTCCGGCATCAGAAGCTGGCTGTAGCCATGTGGCTTGTCACCTCCATGGCAAGGGAAGGAGTCCGAGCTGGTGTGTGAGGTTGAGACGTTCCTTGCTCCACCCCTCTTGTAAAATGTACAAATTTGCCTTGATCACAACATCACACATATTTGAGCATGTTTACATTACGAAAGTCTCACTATCAAAAAGGCTGATCAACATTCAGGAAATAAGCCGCTAAGGCGTGTGTGAACTGATGTGCACGGAAGATGTGACAAAAGGCAAAACAAGCGCACGTCCCAGAGGGTTCGAGGACCAAGTCAATCGGTTAATCCTCCTCCGCTCAGAAGAAAAAAGAGCGAGAGGATGTTGGAAGAAGACAGAACGTTGTTTGATTGCCGTTCTTCTTAAAAAGGTGACTCTTCACGCTACAAAAAAATGTCACGGCAGTGCAAACACAAGCACACAATGGAATGAGAGAACTCCACTGGGGATGTGACAATGGCTGACAAGAAGAGTGTTTGTAAAGATAATGACTCGAAGGAAGGAAAGGGAATGTGGAGGGGAGAGCTCTCAGGATGGAGTGTGTGTCTTGAAGGGACGATTATTTAGAGATGGCCACCAGGGACGACCTGACAGAGGATCAAGTGAAGACGACACGACTCACAAGATCACGTGTGCCATGGTTGATTGAACCCGATACATTTTATTGCACTGCTAATACAGATCAAAATGAAATGTAGTCAATGTCAATACTGCCTCAGTTTTTATTAGAGCGCAAACAGCTGATTGCATGAATGACTTCAAGTGTGTAAGTTGAGTCAACATCAGTCACTGACGTCACTAGTCCATCCACCTATTTTTATTTGAATTTTCAGGAATTGTGAAAAAGAAACTCAATGGAAACGCCAGGAAGTTGAAAAAAAAAAGCCCAAAATTCGCAAACAAGTTTTTGTGTATTGAAGAAAGGAAAATACGCATTTTGGCTATGGAAACAGCTTATGGGAATAAGCGACCACAGACCGGATATATGTCGCACGTTTTGAACGATTTTGAACACGCATGTTTGTAGTCACAAAAAAGGGCGGACGATAAAGTAAGATATATTTGGGGAGATGAAGAAACACGATTCTTTGTAGAATTGAGGGGAAGCCAACAAAACAAACTACTTATGTTAAGTCAGCTAAAGGAACACAAGACTTGTGAAAAACTAACCAGCTATGCCAATTTATGTTGAGCGATTAGAATTTCCTAGTACTTTTTATGAATATTTTTGCGTTAAGTACTGTAGCGGGCCTTTTTAGACAGTCACATGATCATCGTGACGTATCGCGTGTGTAAAATACACATTGAATGACAACAAAGAGACACACGAGTTACACCCTATATAGTAAAGAAGCACTTCTTTCACGGAGGACTCGCCAAAGATTTGTTTCCAACCGAAAGCTGGATGAAACTGGCAGATCCAGCCGGCGGCGAGTCCAAGTGGACGGTAAACATCCGGGTGACTTGTACTCTGCTAAGCTAAGCTACATGACGTGTGGTAAGCACGCTTTCGCCCACATTAGGAGCAGTCACCCCCCACATGGAACGACATGAAACCGGACATGTTCAGGATTTGACTGAACAGAATTGGTGCAGTATTTGGGATCTGGGTGGGGAGACGACCACCATACCACTGAGCCACGCTGCCCCTAAGCCTCTGCTTTGCCCTCGGTACCTCCAATTGTGTTTGGTCTGCTGATCTGTGCAAGAGCTCAACGAGATAAGGTGGGGCAAGACCATTTAGAGATTTGAAAATAAATCAAAGAATCTTAAAGTGGACTCTAAATTTCCAACCAGTGAAGAGAGGCCAGGATAGGGGTTATGTGCTCCCTCTTCCGGGCACCAGTAAGGAGAGGAGCAGCAGCATGTTGGACAAGCTGTAGACGCTGGAGGGAGGACTGGCTGATTCCAAAGTCAAGTGCATTACAGTAATCCAGCCGAGATGTAACAAAGGCATACATAACCGTTTCTAAGTGCTGCTGAAATAAGAGATTTTTTACCTTAGCCAGCTGTCTAAGATGAAAAAAGCTGGATTTGAGAACAGTGGCAATTTGCCGGTCCAGTTTAAAGTCAGGTTTGAGGCTGTTGGCTTTAGATAGTGTGCCAGAGGACTCAAGTCGGCAGGATGAGAAGAGCCGCTAGGACCAAAGACCATAACTTCTGTTTTCTTCTCATTGAATTTCAAGAAATGAAAGCCATCCAGACAGGACAAAAGAGGCCTCAATGAGAAAGCGTCCTTTCAAAGCGGGACTTTGATATTTGACTTTTGACATTCAGGCTTAATGTTTGCACTGTTTTCCTCAATTTGCCTTTATTTATTTTTTTCTGGAAGCTTTCTTCTAAAGGCTGGATCCAAAGCTATAAGAACGAATTCACTTCACAAAGTTTGTGCAAAAACCTTGAAAGGTAGCATGATGGTGGGCCAACATGTTAACCGCAAACACACATCCACACACAGTTGTCAGTCCTGCTGTGAATCAAACTTTCATTTATCATCAGAGAGTTCAGTCCCTGTGCCCTATGAAACAAACACGGTCCCCTTCAAGCATATGGTCAGGCACCAACATGCGTTTTTGGGAACAAGGAACATGAGGTTGTCCGACACTGGCCGACACCTCCCCCTGATCTCGCCAACCTTCCCATCATTCATAGCATCTCACGTTTTCATCGGCGCGTCCATCCATCACGTCTTCCTCTCCTTTCTTACTCCTCGTCCGTCCTTCCATCAATCACCTTGTGAAGTTGTCACGCTCGGACAAGGGCATGGCCGCCGCCTTGCCGATACATCATCGGCGTTACTACGGCCTTGAAGGGCCCCACCAACAGTTCCGTGATGGGACACACGGACGGACACCTGACAACTGCCGCTCTGATATTATGATATTGTCACATCTTAACTTACGAAGCTGATTTGAACAAGTTCATTTTACTCGTAAGTAATGTAAACATAAAGGAATGCCGATCTCTGTAGTACTAATGGTCAAATGTGCCTTTCTTTATCTCTCTTAGTTTTCTTGATAGTAAAAGTATTACACCTAGGCTTGAGTGATAATTCAGTATCAATATAAATTCCAAAAAATGGGGGGGGGGGATAACAGAAAATTGCCATTATCTTCATGCCATTTTCAGGGAAAATTCTATATGGATTTTTAAAAGATCTTTATTATCCCTAGTTTTTTATTATTCCATCCATCCATCCATCCATTTTCTTGACTGCTTACTCCTCACAAGGGTTGCGGGTGGTGCTACAGCCAATCTCAGTTGGCTTTAGGCAGTAGGCGGGGGACACCCTGAACTGGTTGCCAGCCAATCGCAGGGCACACACAGACGAACAACCATCCACACTCACAATCACACCTAGGGACAATTCAGAGCGACCATTTAACCTGCCATGCATGTCTTTGGAATGTGGGAGGAGACTGGAGTACCCGGAGAAGACCCACGCGGGCACGGGGAGAACATGCAAACTCCTCCCAGGAAAGCCGGAGCCGAAACTCGAACCCGAGTTTTTTTTTGTTTTTTTTAAGTATTTTGGTTGGATTCCTGGGGTGGTGTAGTACCCCTTAGAACTGGTCTAGTGGGATAACAACCCATGAATTTATTATGATTCTTTATTTTAAACCCTAAACCAGGTGTTGAGCAGCTTTTAGTTTGAAGGTGGCCAACACAGCGGCATGTCGGCATGTTACCGTAATGCACATATTAAAAATCGTTTGGGCAGCTGGCTTGACTTCGTCTTTTCGAGAGGAGGTTGGCCTGACCGCAGTCCCCTAGTTACAATGTATACTGTCTAATAATTGCTTATTTTCATACACTTCTATTACAATTTTTACTTTTTTTTTTTTTTTTTTTTTTTTTACTTTTTTAGCCAAAGGGATGCCAGAAAGATGCATAGACACCGATCTAGTATCTAGTTATTATCTACGATCAAAGATACATACGGTCTTAGCCAATGGGATGCCAGAAAGATGTTGTGTTCGAAAAAAAAAAAAAAGTATGTTGCGGTCGGTACTCTATTTTTACCTTTCATATCTTGAAATTTCTTTCGTAACAAGAGGCAATATTTTCCTGTTGAGGCGTTTCGTAAGTAGAAAATTTCGTATGAAGAGACGTTCGTAAGTAGAGGTACCACTGTATACGTTTTTCATTATATGACGACGGGTCTGGAACAGATTAAATTTGTAAGTCGAGGTACCACTGTACATTGAAAAGAAAAAAAACAAAACAGAATTCTTAGAATATAAGGCTTTTATTGACCTTTTTTGGTGAAGATGCAATGAAAATGTGGCCCTCACGTTTGTGCATCAAAAATAAAAAACACAAATAAAAAATGAGAAATGAGAGAGAAATTATTCCAAAAACTTTGTGAAACAATAATGCAGTGTAAATGGCAGCAAGTCACGTTACATGTAAAAAAAAACAAAATACAAAAATGAAGCATTCTCATTCACTTCATTTTATCAATCATCGGAGTTGTGTCTTGCAGACCCGCACAAACAAAGTTGGATTTGGTTTTCCTAACCAATCTTTCAGCTTGCACGTTGTCCACTCATGTTGTGTGCGACAGGTGGCGCGTGCAGGAGTTTGCTGAATTTGCTGAAACGAATGCAAAACACCAAAAACCTGTTATGAAATAAGTACAGTAATACATGTTGAAGTCTTTCACAGACTCGGACTGAAATTGCAACTTGACGACGGGGAAGGAAGGCGTGCAATTAACAGCCTCTTCCTTCTCAAGAGCTCTCTTTCCCCTCTCATCCCTCCTTCACGCCCGCCCGCTGCCCTTCCTTCCCCTCACGCCATTCCCTCCGCCCTCCTATTTCCCTCATCTCCTCCATCACCTTTGTGGCCCTCGTACTTGGCGAAGGATGCTCTTGTAACGAGCGCGCGCACACTTCCTGGGGAAGGATGTGCAAAGTGTGCCTGTTTGTTTGCAGGGATAGATGCAAACACGTCAACGGCACACGAAACAGAAAACAGAAACTCTGAAGCGGGGGTAATGAAGGAGGATTAAGGCCAAGAGGAGGGAGGCGGCTAAGATGTGACCTCGCCATTGAAAGAAACACTCCGAGATGGGCGCTGTTATGAACCTTTCCACAAGAGCTTGATTGCTTCCCAGAAGAGGTCGGTGCCCATACACGCGTGTTTTTTCCCAGGTTTAATTACCATTGAGGGGACCGACTTGAAATTGTGGGGACATTTTGGTGGTCACCACAAGTTCTGACCTCTTTGTGAGGGTCAAGACTTGGTTTTAGAGTTTAGGTTTCAATTGGGTTATGGTTGAGGTTAGGCTAAGGAATGGGGGTAGGCAATCATTTTTCATGGTTGAGGTTAGGGAAGAGGTTAGGCACTGGCATTATGTGAATGAGAAGTCCCCAGGATGATACAAAGACAAACGTGTTGGGCTGTGTGTGTGTGTGGGCATAGGTGCTGAAGACCAGTTAGACAAGGGCTCGAGAGAGAAGTCATCCAAGCCGGCCCCCCTCCCGTCTTCCGTGCTCTCAGCGGTCGCGCTGTACTTAGCAGACATCCTTCATGGACGCCATCAGCCAATTCCGCCATTTACCTCAAGAGACACTTGAAGAAAAATACAGAAATTGATTAGAAATTGGGTTCAGTGTGCCGCTTGTAATGCATGTGTGTGTCTTGAGCGCTGGTTAAAAGGACAAGGAGGCGGTGTGTGTGTTTGTGTCGGTTGTGCGTGTCCTCACAGTCATGTTATCTGAAGAGCGCAACATTGAAAGGCAAATAAATTGAAATCATTCAAATGTAACAGGGACCTTGCTTTGCAAGCAATGAACAGAAATGTCTGAAAGTTTGAAGAAGGCCATTAGAAAGTTGCACAATGACGGTGTACCCAATGATCTGACCTTTGACCTCCGATGGCTCTCGCGTTGTGTCGAATATCTGTCTCAATTGTGTGAGGTTTTTGCTTTGGCATTGGATGTATTTAGTAGTGTTGTTCCGATGCCGTTTTTTGGCCCCCGATACCGATACCCAGCTTTGCCGTATCGGCCGATACCGATACCATACCGATACTTGAGGTTTTTTTTCCCTCAACATGAAAAAGCTGTCCTGCTATTGGTTCAGAGCATTCAAGGGCCAATAGGATATCTTAGATCGGCATGCAGTGAATATGTCACATACCAGTGAATGTCATGCACGAGCAAGACACAAGATGCTGCATTGAAAATCCTATATTAGCCTTGGAATGAATGGTATCGGCATGTTACTTGTGAGTACTCACCGATACCGATACCACTGTTTTAATGCAGTATCGGCACCTCTGCCGATACCAGTATCGGTATCGGAACAACACTAGTATTTAGCTGAAAGTTGTAGCAAGACCATTTGCGTACCCTCAAATAGATTTCATTCAAACTTGTGTGGGGGTCATTGGCTGGTGGGTTACCGTGCCCCGTTCTGTTGCGTGGGGCACTGTGAAGCTCTCCAGGTTCATGGGTTGGCTCTCCGGCTGGTGGGTTGTACTCTGGTTCTGCCGGGGCCTGAGGGACCTTGAGGGGATGTGCTTGCTTGTTGGGCCAGGGCTGACGGCTCCCCTCTTTGGTTGAGGTTCTCATGCATGCCAGTTCCACCTCACAAACATCCACTGAAATTCAAACAGAATTTGCTTCTCCCACTAGTCACTGAATCAGTGGAGGTTGGCATTTGTGGAACTCACTGTGCTTCATCGATCTTTCCTTCCTTTCGACTTTCCTCTGGTCTCTTGATGTCTCCTGAAACCTGTTGGAATTCAGTTGTATCTGGGGTTGGTGAAAGACTGGATTTGTAACTGGATGTTGGTGTCTGGTTATTATTGGATCTCACTTTGCTTCATCATTCCTTCCTTTGATCCTTCTTCTGATGTCCTGACAACTTCACGACTCTGGCGGGACTCTGAAGTATCCGGTTAAGGTGAAGGGTGTTGGATTTATAACAGGTTTCAGGTGAATTGAAGAGCACAAACTCACATGCACATGGGGGGCAAGACAAGGCTTGAGCCATGCTCTGTAAAGGGGAGCTTAACTCATTCCTTCCCGTTCATGAGTTATCTCGGGTATTTAATATATGCGGCTCGCCCCCATCCCCAAATTAACTGGGGTTTTGCGTTTTTTTTTTTTTAATGCACTGCACGTAGGAGAACCTCATGCAAGTCCACAGCAAGTATTGAGCTGAAAAAAATAATTGTAATGAGGTATCGTTGCCAGCAGATGGCCACAGTAGCTTTGATCAGAGGAGGGCCAGCATGTAGGGGGAGTGGAAGAAGTAGGTGGAGAAGCATTAGCTTAGCAATTTGTTAAGACGTGGGAAGCCGGGTGATCACACGCCTGTTTGACTTTCACATTCACCGGATGACACTTCCTGGTCAAACTGCATCGAGGTATGATGATAGAAACCACACAGCAATCATCATATGGCTTTTTACCTGAAACGTCCCCTCGTCAAGCCACTGGCTTCTCCGGACTTCCGCGTTCACCGGATGAATCGCCGTGGGCAAACGTATTCACGCCACCGATCAAAGACGGGCAAGCGGCGTCGCCAATCACCATGTAGGTAAGCGCGAACTTCCTAATGTGGGCTAAAGCGTGCTTAAGACATGACATGTAGCTTAGCCTAGCAGAGTACAAGTCACCCGGATGTTTATTGGCCACTTGGACTCGCCGACAGCTGGATGTGCCTGTTTTATCTGGCTTTCGGTTGGAAACAAATCTTTGGCGTGTCCTCCGTGGCCGTACTACTTTTGAAGAAGTGGTTCTTTGTTGTAAGGCGAAATTCCGCCTTTGATGTCCGCCGTGGGACACCATCATTCTTCGTGAGTTCTTTGTTGTCATTCATTCAATGTGTATTTTACGCTCGCAATACATCACGATGATCACGTGACTGCCCAACAGCCCAATATAGTACTTAACACAAAAATATTCATAAAAAGTGCTAGAAGGTCGTAATTGCTCAACATAAATTGGCATTTTTTTCAGGGAAGAGTTGAAATGAACCATTTCACAGAATAACTGGTTAGTTTTTCACAAGCCTTTTATTCCTTTAAGGGCTGAGCCGATCAACCGATCCTAAACCCGGCCAAAGATGGGAAGACAACAGTAGGCAAGTAGGCAAAGAGGAGAACCGTGATGAGAGAAGACAAGGAAACAAGTAAAGGTGGCAGTCAACAAGGTTGGACGACGGGAGACAAGTTGAGGTGGCAGGAGGAGGGCAAGAGCAACAGAGGAGAGATGAGAGGAGCGATAGGATGATGGACGCCTGAAGGACGCGTGTACTTCGATAACAGATAACATCGGAGAAGATGCTATCGAGGCTCCTATCTTGCGGCGCCACACACTCTTAATGGACAGCAAATAGGGCCAGGGTGTGTGCTCGTGTGGCAAATTTGTGTGCTTTCCTCTCTCCAAAAACCTGGATGATAGCTAGTTTGACAATCTTCTCTATTCTCACCATTTCGCCTTTTTCATGGCCCGCATCTGTCATTTCCTACAGCGCTCACTTCCAAGCCATAACAAGGCCATTACGTTACAAATCATGCTCGGGCATAGGAGGGGCTTCTTCTAATTGACTGAAATCATTTCTCCAAGTTGGCAAACACCATCAAGTGCCATTAAGTTGTTCACATGGTGCTCAAAGTGCTGCTGCTTGTGGCCTAACAAAAGGAAATTGTTGCTGGCGAGCTGTACCGGTGGGGGTCTCTTCTGACCTTTTATTTTTTCTTCGCGTTAAAACATGCGCACACGCACACAACCTGTCAAAGCCATAAGCCAATCATGCGGACAGATGGATCATCAGCGGCCTAATTGTGTGATTGGCCGAAATCTGCAGCAGAGGATCACACATTGTGTGTGCTTATGTGCTCGTCATTTGTGATCTGACATGATCAAGATATTTCTTTGCGCCTGCAACAAGCGCTTCAAGATGTTAAATGAGAAATAACGATTTCATTAATCTTTTAAAACGATTTTATCTTGCCAGGCACACAATAATGTAAAGGATCATAACTATGTTGTACGTGCGTGCACGCGCCCTGGTGATTTTGTCCTTGCAGCAATGTGGTGGCCAAAACACATTAGAGCACATCTGTCCACTCCATAGCCACTCCTAATCCTCCTCATCGCCATTCTGAAGAGCTCTCCGTCCGTCCATTCAGCCGCCCCAAACGCTACCTTGAGAGAATCAATTTGACCAAATTCTCATCATATTTACAGCTCTGCACATCTCTTACAACTCATGAAAGGTCAAGTAAAGGTCGGAGGCTTCTCCAACTTGTCAAGTCGGAGGATTTTTAACAGACTGCCGACGGGTAAATTCGGGTAAATTCCTCAACTTACATTTTTCTAACCAGTATTCTTACTTATGATATAAGATTGGTATTGGAACAGTGTTGTCACAGATTAATTGATAAAGTAATGTGATTACTGATTACTCCTCAAAAAAATAATCTAGTTACTTTAGTGATTACTTTACTGTCAAATTAACTAAGTTACTCAAAATGTAACTAATTGTAACTGAAAGTTTAATATGGTGTGCAACTTATTTTTTATGTGCATTGTTTTTATTTTCCTATTATCTTTGTGTAATTTATAGTACTATATTGTTAATAACTAGACTAAGTGCAATTTCTAGAGAAATTGCGTGGGAATGCTGAAAGCTGAATGCTAATAGATGAATGCTAAGATTTGAATGCATGTAGAATGGTTATGAAGCAAATTGAGAGATAAATTATGAAATTATGACCTGGTTACTGGACAATGCACTTTACCACGGTGCCACCAAGCAGTATCCGACACCTGGTAATGATGAGAAGTTATATGTACGGAAGTGGGCGTGGAAAGTGATACTTAGAAAAAGTTCAATGTCTGTCCCATTGAAAATGAATGGGGAAAAGTTTATTTTAAACATTAAATTGTGCAAATACTGTAAGTAATGTGGAATCAGACGATATATACCCCGGGAGCCGTGAATTTTTGAAGCTAGTTGAAATTTGAACAGTGTAAATTGGAAGTATTATGTAGGAGTTGTTACGCGGCAAATAAAAAGTGTGGAGAATACAAATCACAATAACATATATGGGAATGCTTCAGCATTCCCACATATGTTATTGTTATCCACAATAATTAGTTGCAAGTAAAATTGAAAGGGTAAAATTGACCCCTTTTAGAGCATGATTAGGTCACTTCCTGTTTTCCACTAGCATAGCAAAGCAATAGCCTGATGCAGCTCACAGCAGCTCAACCTCACGCATATAGGCATTGCTTGTAAATATATGAATGAGAAAACTGTACTATATTAGTCATTTATGGTAGGTGACTACTGCTGACTATTGACTTAGAATGGGTGGATGGGTTTGTATTTGTCATTTATTTAACTACAAGTTACTACTTCATATTTACTAGTAATACTGTTTCTTACAGCTGCTCCTACTGCTACTACTACTACTACTACTACTACTACTTAATAGTTACCGTATTTTCCGCACTATAAGGCGCACCGCATTATAAGGCGCACCTTCAATGAATGAAATATTTTAAAACTTTTATATAAGGCGCTTCAGTAGAGGCTGGGGTTACGTTATGCATCCATTAGATGGTGCCGCGCTAAGGGGAACGTCAACAAAACAGTCAGATAGGTCAGTCAAACTTTATTAATAGATTACAGCTATTTGCTAGTTGTCAGCTTTCTGACAACTCCATTCCCAAAATGAATAAACAGTTGTTTTATTATTTTCTCTGAGGTAAAGTATTAGTATTAGCTAGCGATCCAAGATGGCGGGATATTCTGCGCATGCGCGTCACCGATCGTGCAGGGTCACCGATAGCGTCGTGACAGCGAGACCTGTTGTGGGTCAATATTGATCCATATATAAGGCGCACTGGATTATAAGGCAAATGGTCAGCTTTTGTAAAAATTGAAGGCTCTTAGGTGCGCCTTTATAGTGCGGAAAATACGGTAATTACTTTGTAATTTTCACGGAATTTATCTTTCTATTTTCTTCATTAGCATTCAGCTTTCAGTATTCCCACGAAATTTCTCCAGAAATTGCACTTAGTGTAGTTATGATTATTTTTGCTCTGGCGTATTCGCTCGAGAAAGACACTTGGTAATGGCAGCTTTTGGAAGCTATGCTATTTACTTCGTGCCGGTTCCACATTGTAACAAAATATGCTGTAGAAAGCTCAGCTTGCGTTGGGCCCAACACTAGTGATTTACATTTCCCATCATTCTTAGACCGAAAATTAGTGCTAGGGTTGTTCTGATAACATTTTTTTGGCCCCCGATACCATATCGATACCTAGTTGTTTTCCCAACATTTAAAATCTGCCCTGCCATTGGTTCAGAGCCTTCAAGGGCCAATAGGATATGTTGGCTCGGCAAGCAGTGAACACTTCACACAAAAGTGAAGGTCGTGCACAAGCAAGACACAAGATGCTGCATCCACACCCGTCACCATGGGCGGCCATAGGGGTCCGTGCCCGCCCACCAAGATGATTGTGCCCGCCCATTTGAGGCATGGATCTCTAAAATGGTTCTCCTTTTTTATCATTATATTTTTCCATTCATTCGGTTTATCACTCTTATATCCGAGTGTCAGTAAACGCAACACAGGTCTCGCGGTGTCGGAGGTATGTTACGTTTGTGTTAGCTGCTTCAGTTCATTGCTTCTAATGCTCGCCCCTCGCCGAATTGTTCCTGTTTTTTGGCGTCGGCTACGGCCAACGGTGGCCGTTTGTACAAGACAACTAAAAAGGGTGACATTTCCAAGTAACGTTTTCTGGCGGCATTCTAGCAAGATGTCACAATATGAAGAAATAGTTGTAGTTATCTGCAACAGCCATCACAGTCTTACTGAAAATAATGCTAGATATGCCTTACGCTGACTTATACGCATACGCGACAAATATGTCAATGTTGGCGTGCAATGCAAGAGTCATGTACATTTTGTACAAGTGAAGTTGCATGTTTCTGAGGACGCTGGCGCACAAGACAAGTGAGGAGGGACATACTACAAACCACTTTCGTGTCGGCAACTAAAGAGTAACTTGGGGAAAAAAAAAAACGACGGGACCCACATATCGTTTTGGCACCTACAATGAGGTAGGATTTTGCTTTCCTTTTTTCTTTTTAATTCTGCTGCCGCCACCGTTCAAACAGGTGGCCCGTTCGAAGCAATATGTCAGCGCATCCGCCCTATTGGATGTGGCAATTGTATTTGCCATTACATCGGCAAAAATAGTAACATTGACTTTGAATGGGATAATATAATCAAAGGTAATAATAATTCCTTATTAATCCAATGAGTTGTGGCTTTATGATACATCTCCAAGGAGAAACAGAAGGAGGCATCTTTACAAATAGCTTCACTTTGCCTCATCCAATATGGCTGCGGCGTCAACGTACTCACGACGCCACTGCAGTCTACTTTATGTGTGTACTGTAAATGCGGTCTATGATAAAACTGTCAGCGGGCGCCATTCAATGGATAGATGCATGACAGTGCTACATAAATTTATCCAAATATATTGGGCAAGTTAATGCTGTCAGTATGGTATTCACAATAATTGGGCCCGCCCATGCATTTCATGTGCCCCCCTTAAGCCTGGGCTCTGGTGACGGGTCTGGCTGCATCCAAAGTCCTATATTAGCGTAGGAAATAATGGTATTCGCATGTTACTTGTTAGGATTTACCAATGCCGATACCACTGTTTTAATGCAGTATCGGGGCCTCTCCCGATACTGGTATCGGTTTCGGAAAACACTGGTTTGCACAGTAGTTTGAGTTGCAGTATGATGAAAATATGTCTGCCAGCGAGTAAATGTGGATGATACAAACGTGAATAGGAAGGAATTTAACTGTTAAAGTCCATTCAGTGAGTTGATTGTATGAATCACGATGGCAACTGTGTGATTGACAGACACAAGTAAACAAAAAAAAACCCAAAAAACTGCCATGCCGGGAGGGGACCTGCGTAATATTGGCACAAAACAACGGCTGACGAAATCCGTCAGGATTCCGGGACTTAAGGCTCAAATTGGGACATTCCCGGTCAAACGGGACATCTGGTCTCGAAAAATACGGTAGCTGACTTTCTCTTGTTATTATTTTGCTATTACTTGTGTACATGTGAACACATTCAGTCGGATTTCTTTTATTTCAAATATGTAATTGTGGTGCCGTCACATCCGGTTCCGTGTGTTTGTTTCTGGCTGAAGTGTGTGCGTGTGCAATGTTTGTGTGTCTGTGTGGCCTTGTAATGAAAGCGCGCTGACATATAATTAGCGTGCATGTTTACCCGGAGTCCCATCTTGTTGAATGGTAGGCTGCTCCCCCTCCCCTCCCTTTGTGGCTGGGCATTATCGCATGTTATTATTATTTGCGTCCTGCTCAGCTCCTCAGCCATCCGCTCATTAAGTCTGCCGCTTTGACAGAATTAATGACCACATAGAAAAAAATAGGCTCACCGTCGGTGCGCCCGCCCGCCCGGCTGGCCATCCGGCGGGCAGCGTGCGGCGCGCCGTGCCATCTTTTTGCTTTCTGCATTTGCAAGGAAGCTCCAAGTTGATTTGAAACCTTCAATAGTAAACCGCGAGCGTCCCTACAAGAGGATGAGATTAATAGGAAAGCGATGACCTTGATGTGGTCCTTATCACACGATGCAACCGTGCTTTTATGCAAATTGTTGCAATCTCATCAAAAGTTATCAATAGGGGAAAAAAAACTAATTAACTTTTTTTTTGTTCCCACTGTGCTCATTCAATTAAAGGAAGATGTCCAACTTTAAATAGTTGAATACATGTTTTTTTTTTCCTTTTCTCAGTGTCTTTAATTGCTCTTTAAAGAAACTCTTGTTTGGATTGCGATTGACTTGATTCAATGACAAGATGACTTGTGTCAAACAGTCACAAAATCTCGGATGAGTCATAATTGCAAAGAAAAAAAAAAATCAACAGGAGTAGTTGAGTCGACAATAAGTACTTATTGGAAGGAGCTCCAGCACATCGTGCTCTCTTCTTCAGACATCTTTTCAAAACGACAGATAATAGTTTGGGCCTCTTCAACATGGCTCAAAGTGGAATCTGCACACAATCGGATTTTAACAATTTGACATGCTGAGGATGAGCACAATATTTTATCTACTTGCTTCCCAACCAGTCTATCTATCTATCTATCTATCTATCTATCTATCTATCTATCTATCTATCTACCTATCTATCTATTAGGGGTGTTAAAAAAAATCGATTCGGCAATATATCGCGATACTACAGCATGCAATTCTCGAATCGATTCAATAGGCTGCCGAATCGATTTTTTTTTTTTTTTTTTTTTTTAAACATCCATTTTTGATGGAAAAATATTTAAAAAAAAAAACCCATAACTTTCACACCTTAAGCATGGAAGAATGTTATATTAATGGAACATTAAACCTTAATATTTTATTTCAATGCTGTTCTAACATGAAAAACGGTTACAACCTGTTTGTTAAATACAGTAGCTCACAGTTATAAAACTGAAGTTTCGGATCAATAAATAATACATTTTCATACAAATCTTACACTGTACATTTATAGGTTTCCTGAATGGTATTTTTCGAAATTTGAGTAAAAAAATCACAACAATCGACTTGTAAATTCATATCGGGATTAATCGGTATCGAATCGAATCGTGACCTATGAATCGTGATACGGATCGAATCGTCAGGTACGAGGCAATTCACACCCCTACTATCTATCTATCTATCTATCTATCTATCTATCTATCTATCTATCTATCTATCCCAGCCACTTCAACCTGCTCCTCCAGGAGGAGCCCCAGGCATTCCCAGGCCAACCAGGAGACTCGAGCGTGTCCTGGGTTCGTCCCCGTGGCCTCCCGCCGGTGGGACGTGCCCAGAACACCTCACCAGGGAGATGTCCAGGAGGCATGCCCGAGCCACCTCAGCGAGCTCCTCTTAATGAGGAAGAGAAGCGGCTTGACTCTGAGTGCCCCCCGGATGACCGACGTTCATGTTTTCCCTTGGCCAGATTATCCACCAAATGACACAACTTGACCCGACCTTTCACACTAATACTCACAGCACACCCGACCACATCAAATCCATGAGCAAGTCAGGCTTCTTGGACACATTTTTTGTGGTGTATATATCCATCCATCCATTTTCTTGACCGCTTATTCCTCACAAGGGTCACGGGGGGTGCTGGAGCCCATCCCAGCCGGCTTCAGGCAGTAGGCGGGGTACACCCTGGACTGGTTGCCAGCCAATCGCAGGGCACACAGACGAACAACCATCCACACTCACAAGCACAACTAGGGACAATTCGGAGGACCCAATTAACCTGCCATGCATGTCTTTGGAATGTGGGAGGAGATCGGAGTACCCGCAGGCACGGGGAGAACATACAAACTCCACCCAGGACCCGAAGCCCGGACTCCATCTTGCATCCTCAGTAGTGGGAGGCGGATGTGCTAACCAGTCAGCCACCATGCCGCCTAATATAATCATATATAACATATTTACATTATATATTTATAAGTATTTCTAGTGTGATAAATACAAAAAAAATCACCAACATATTAATAGAAAGCAGATCTACTTCTTTCTCAGCATATTTGAAAAAAGTTGCAAATCTTTAAAAGGTTCGAATACAACATTTGCCATTCCTGAGGTTTTTTTCTAGCACACTATTTGTTACATTTGACTATATGATTCTGCGATTGGCTGGCAACCAGTCCAGGGTGTCCCCCTGCCTACTGCCCAGAGCCAGCTGAGATAGGTGCCAGCTCCCCCCGTGACCCTTGTGAGGAATAAGCGGTCAAGAAAATGGATGGATGGATGGATGGATGGATGGATAGACTATATTATTATTATTATTATTATTATTATTATTATTTCCTTTTTTTTTAATAGTTAATGTTATGATGAAGTTTCCCAGAGGGAAGACGGGAAAGGCTCATGAGCCATAAAAAGAATGAAAGCGCGAAAGCACAATAAAATTTTTTTTTTTTTTTAAAAGTTGAGTTAAACGAAGCAAATTTGCTGCCAGTCTTGTAACTCTTGAGATCAGGACATGGTCAGTCCTTTGGAAAGGAGATGAATAGTGATTGATTGGAGCAAGAATGCACCCGTGGCCCTTACGCCGCCTACGAATGCGCTAAGGAGGCAATGAACGCCCTGATCGTACGTAGGTGTGCGTGCGTGTACGTGTACGTGTGTCTCAAGTATCAGTTGCCAGTGTGTTAGCGCACTGAATAGCAGTTGTGTGACAGGCACATATTAGGCCGTCATGGCCAACGGGAATAAAAGAGGCTTGGATAGCAATAGACAAAATAAGCCATTAGTGTACGACGCAGTTGGCTCTCCTCCGGAGCAGACAAAAGGCGGCACATACGCTGGCACACTTGTTGGCGACGGTGCGGCCGGGCTGACAGGCGCACACGCGCACCCCGTGAGCGGAGCGGGGCATTTCTTTCCCCACAAAAGCACAGACTGAAAAGATTGAGAATTAGAGGGCAGAAAATGGAATTCATCCACAAGACATTCACACATTCGGAAAAAAAATCAACCACACACAAAAGGAGAATGGAAAAGGATTAGTTGTCATCTTAATGAACATTCACATCCGGTGTGGAATTGGATAAAAGATGCTTGTGTCGCGGTACTTTTTTACAAGAACTGACTAATTAAATTTGCTTCCACTGACTATTAAACTATGGCTAAATTAGTATTAGAACTGTCAAACAATTACTTTTTTTTTAATCTTGTTGAAAGGTTTCCTTTTGAATATTTGTGTTTTCCTTGTATTCACTTGCATCCTGAAATTGATATGACTATTACAGGTAGTCTGGCAAAAGGTTCCACAGGTGCAAAAAAAGAAAAAAAAAAAATCAAAATTGTGATATTGATATATTCAAATTGTGCACTTAATTCCCTTTAAAATGGTATATAGTACAGGGACATAGCTCAAAAACTGACAAAGTTACAGCAGTTTTAATGTTGGAAGGTTGAAATCCCTAGTTTTGAGGAAAAACGGGTTTAAAGTTTTGGTACTTTCATCTTTTAAATGTCCATAGCAACCAGTACCTTCGGAAAAAGATATGAACCTGAAATTTTTATCATTTGTTCAAATATCAGTGGAAAGTCAGTTCCAATAGCAGGCAAGGTCTTCGTCTGAGATTTTAACCTTTTAATTGGTTTGGAAGTTTGACCTCTCAAGAGACGAAATCAGCCTCAACTTTGAAGATCACATTTGGCTTACAATTCATCTTCCGAGGCATCAGCCAAAATTTGCTTATTTTATTGTTGCTCCTTGTGGTATTTTCTTAAACATATTAACACAGTGGGAAATTTGATTTCATAATGTTGTCTCAATCTATCCTCACAAATTCAATATTTATATAAATCAGTAGTGAATTACGTATGAGGCTAGGAAATGCGGGTTGTTTTTTAAAAAGGTGCGCAAGACGCGGTGCTAGCTAACAGCATACTGTCTAATAATTGCTTATTTTCATACACTTTTTATTACAATTTTGACTTTTGTGCTGCTTGGAAATTAAACTAGAGACCTCAAGAAGGCTATTTGTGGAGAAATCTCAAAATGGACAAAAAATGTCCACCTGTCTAAATATCGGCCACATCTCTAGATTGAGCCTGCCGACATGCGGACCCTTTTACCGGAGTGAGTCACATATATTCATATGTGTTGTAGTCAAAAGTTTGATACACCAAACTGAACATGCATGCTCATTTGGAGCTTTAAAGGGCCAGTCTGCCGGTTTGACTCTGGAAAAGGCACTTTTTAAATACAGGATTTAAACAAACTACTTCTCAATTTACAGATCAGGGCTTGTCTTCATTTCTCGTGGTGATTTTGTCCTAAACCGCCATTTTGTGTTTTTTTTGTAAACAGCGGGACGTTTCTGTGGAAAGACAGTGTTTACACCGCTCCAGCCAATCGCAGAGCACGGATTTTTTTATTCACTCACTCATTCACACATGTAAGCTTCTGTGAGTGAGTGAAAAAAAAAATAATAATCCGTGCGTGCTTTCAAATTGCCGTGGGAGTGACGTCACGCAGCTGACAAATTCGCCCGGCCCCGGTTGCGACACGCCACCCCCCCCGCCCTGTGATTGGCTGGAGCGGTGTAAACACTGTCTTTCCACAGAAACGTCCCGCTGTTTACAAAACAAACACAAAATGGCAAAATACAGGCTGGGGGGGTGGGAGTTTAGGACAAAATCACCACTAGAAATGAAGACAAGCCCTGATCTGTAAATTGAGAAGTAGTTTGTCTGTTTAAATCCTGTATTTAAAAAGTGCCTTTTCCAGAGTCAAACCGGCAGACTGGCCCTTTAAATGTTCAAGTGGTAGCACCCAAACAACTGAAGAGGAAAACTTTTGGCAATGGACTTTTCATCAACATTAAAAAACAGATTCATAAATGTATTGTTTCTTGCTCGGTCCATGTTCTCAACTTCTCAGCCCTTGGACAAATTTATGAAGATTGATGAAATAGTTTTTGAGGGGAATAAATATACACAAAAGTAATAAACATGCAGACCAAAAACAATGTCCACTGCTTTGTGTTTCCAACTAGGTGGAGTTAATTAATCTCAAAGTGACTTGTACGCCACAGATGATATGTCACTCTTGTTAATCTTTAATTATGTCTTCAGGCACTCGTCTCTCACTGTCCACCGATGGTCGCGTTGTGTTGAATGATGCACGATGCCATTTGTGGCTTTCATCTTGTCAACTGTTCTTCATTTGCTTGTGTGAAGATGTTGAGTAGTGCGCGCTTGTTGGAATGAGGAATGGAGACATTAATATGTACGTAAAGAATAGCAGGTTAGAGGTCAAGGATGTTTGAAAACATATCATGAATTAACTACAAAGTGCACCTGATTAAAAGCTACAACAGCTAAATTTAGAAGCAATGTGCATACTGTGCAATGTATAGGTCGCTTCTCTTTATTAGTCGTGGGTTTCCACATTGCAAAATGGGATATTTGCAAAGAAAAAGATCACACGGATGGACATTTGTGTTTTACAACAATACTTAACCGTATTTATCATCTCATCGTGCCTTTGGGTGAAATAGTGAAAAAGTGAATAGTGAATGTATGTGAGCGGCATACATACCATAGCAGTTCCATTCAAGTGAATGGGAACGAGCCGGAACGTACATTTTACTTCAACATCACCTTTGGAGTCCAAATGCAAATAAGTACTGCATCACATCATTTATCACATCAATATATATATATTTTACTATATGGATATTATTTATCCATCTGGTACCGCTCCACAGTAATTTGGTCGGGAAAAGGCGGGACATTCTGTACAATAATTCGAGCTGATTGGACGATGCAACATCCTACACGTTTGTTTTAACCAATCACGGCCACGGGTGAAAATTTCGTGTTTGTTCTTGTCGAAGGAGGGAAAAGCACGAACATCTTATTAGCTAGAAATGCACGAAGCGCCTCTCGCTATTCAACATTCAACAAGGAAACGGTGAATCATTCTGCGAGAATAGAATTCATTGTAGCGTCCATTCGTCCATGTTAGGTTTGTTTGTTGGCCCCGGTGTCGGCGCTAGCTTCCTGGTTTGTCACAGTTGCATATCCCGCCCCCAAACACAATGTCGCACTGTGATTGGTTCGAACCACCAGCGGTTCGGGAACGGCGCTTATCTGTGGGAGCGGTACAAGATATATTCTCCGGAGTTTGTCAACTCACAAATACCGTCAGAATTCATCTTGCCAGAGCAAGATTAATATTTTACCAGTTAATATACAATTCAATTTAAAAAAGGGAAAGTGAGTATAAATTAAGAGGAACAGATATTTTCTCCAAAACAAAATATTGAATAAAACTAAAGATTTCAACTCACAGTGCCAGTTTATGGAACAATCTGGATTGTAAAACAAAATCATTTCAGTTTATCTGTATTTTTAAAAAGTTGACAAAAGCTCAATTACTGAAAAAAATACATATAGCACAAGGACATAGAATTAAACGCTCAATGTTATTTATTTTGTGTGATTTTGTCGTTGATGATCAGGGGCAGAAAACATAAGTTTCTCTCTTTTTTTTAAAGAATGAAATAAAATTGAATTGAATTTTGCATTACAACCAGCGTTGAAAGAAGTGAATGATACAAAAGGAAATACAGTACGAAGACAATTCTTGCTTGTTTGCAAATATGTTGAAAATAGTGTTGTCATATGATGTGTTGACCGTCCCACATTGTCCACCCACTCAAAAGCTATAAAAACAAAACAACATATACACTATTTATCTATACTTCGATGAATAATACGGGTTCAATTGAAGTGGACTGTGGAGTACTTAAGGTTATCTGCAAATAATTCAAGATACGTGAAATTGAAGGGAGATATGACATGCGTGGCAAGCGTGGGACAGACAGCAGCCAATAGGGGGACCGATTGAGAAGGAGACATCTTGGAAAATCTTTCCGATTAATGTAGAAATGATAAATAGACGCATACAAGGACAGAGGATGTATGTGTTGGCCGTCTCAGCTGTGTGTGTGCGTGTGTCTGACTTTGAGGTCCAGTCCTTGGCACACAGATGCCCCTCTATTATCTGCCTGTCTTGTCTGCTCAACCTGGTCTGCCTCAGGCCACGTACTCCTTTAAAGAGCTGTCCAAAGAGATGCACACACATGCACATGCACGTGTACACGCACGCACATATACACACACGTGTCATCCTGCACGTTTTCTCAGTTGCATGTTTGTTTGTTCCTACAAACATTCCATATTTGCATTTATAAAGGAAGAAATGCAAAAAAAAATGTATTTCAGACTTAAATCTGTAAGGTGATATGCAGGACACATCTGGAAATGAGTCAACTGGTCGAAATCGGGGATGGGCAACTGCTAAACCCTTTGTTGTTAAGAGATGAGCTTTTATATCAGCATACCGCAATGTAGCCTCTTTAGTTCGTTTTTTTTCGGCTTCATTCTGTCGCAGGTTTTCATTTGTGAACATAACTTCATCTCTTGTTAGTATTCACATTACGTCATGTGCCCGACATTGTGTGCCGCTCACAGGTCCATGGAAAGTCGAATTGAAACAGACAAAGGAGTGTCCAGAGACTCAAAGAGAATTGCAAAGATAAATGGAAAGGATTTCCAACCGACAAAGTCTGCCAAAGTGACCATTTTCATGAAGGTAGGTGTCATTTTGGAAAAACGCTTTTACCATAATGTGATCGTGATATATGTGAGCTGCACTCTGGCTAAAAATAGATCTGGTGGTCAAGATGTTTGTTTTTGTGAGCTCTCCAATACCCTCCTTTCCCAGGTTTCCTTTCCCAGCAGCCCAAAAGTTGAAATTTCAAATTGAAAATAAGTGAGGAATCAACAATGTTGTTTTTTGTTGCAACATGCTAGCGTTAGTAGCTAGCGCGGTCGGGAAACTAGCTAATTTGGTTACAAAATAACCTGAGATTTTTCGCCTCAAATTCACAAATGACAAATGGACATAGCAACCAATAAAAGACAAAAGTACAGAAGACGCAAGAATGTCCGTGATTTGGGATGGAGCAATCCTACCTCAGAGCATACTAGGGGTGTCACGATTCGCCAACTCCACGATTCGATTTAAATTTCGATTTTGGGGTCACGATTCGATTTTTTTTTCGCTTTTTTTTTTTTTTTTTTTTTTTTCCGCTCCCCCACTTTATATCACAGAGGCATATGCTTCTGTAGGCTAAGGCTAGTCTATGATCATTGGTTCTATTCATTGTACAGTAAATCTTATTTCAAAAGATCGGCTACATATAGGTGATGCAATTTCCATATTATTTTTGTGTAAATTTATGTAATATATGATAATTGACATTAGGCAGGAATGATCAAATTCAAAGAATTTATTTACAATATAAAGTTAACCGTCTTGTTCTTACTGAAGTGTAAAATAAAAAATAAAAAAACAAAAACAAAAAGTCACAGTGGGTGCCTGCCATCTATTGACTGTTTTTGGTTACAACAGTGTGCTGTGCGTTCCTCTTAAAATAATGTGCAATGTGCAACAACAACAAAAAATATATTGTATCCAAAGTCATGGAACAAATACAGCCTGAACAAACTATATCCCAACATTTACAGTTGCTGGGCATACTGTAGCGTGGTTCAAGTACACTAATTAAATGTTTGAATCCAGCGTTTTCCAAGGCTGCAGGTCTGCTGCTATAAATAGACCTATGGATCTGGCGTTTCGCGCGAGCTGAAGTGTGTGGAAGTTTCACTGTAAATGAGGATGAAATAGTTGGTTGGACCGTTGTTTTCCCACTTCTAGTTGAATTTGATAAATCTAAATCTTTGTGATGCCTGCGTAAATGTCCCGTCATGTTTGTCGTGTTTCCCGTTGTTACGGCTGGCGGCTCGGGCCCGCCGCCGGCTCCGCTCCCCTAGTATGTATGTGTGTGTTTGTGTCGGCTGGTGCCCGTATAATGGTACTTCAGTTTGAATGCGCCAGCGCGACACTCTGATTGGAGGACTGTGCCAGCGCGACACTCCGATTGGACGACTGTGCCAGCGCGACACTCCGATTGGACGACTGTGCCAGCGCGACGCTATTGTGTATCCGTGTATTATACCCCTATTGGTTATTGTTGTTTCTCCTCCGTTCTGTCAGTTCTGTCAAATGCGGTTATTATTTGTTCACCTTCCACTTTCACTCCCTTGTCAAACCCCTGCCTGAAATTTCAATTAAAACTACTCAGATGTTAAAGTCGACCCGTGTTTATCTACTCTATATTTTCTGTTATTGTGTTACTTCCCTTCCCCTTGACGAGCCGGGCGTAACACCGTGGCCGAGTACAGTACGCGCACATAGCATATCTTGCAACTGTGGTCTTTTTATCGACAACGTGAACGTTGTCGACATAACTCACCGGGAACGCAAAATGTTTCCAAACTGGTGACGAGAGAAGCGGGAGCGGCTTGAAGCACCATTGCTGTGTCTGTCCGCGCTTGCCATCATGACTGCAGGAGAAGTCAGCTAACAAGTGCCGTTAGCTAGTAGCTGAATGGCTGCGTCTCATTTGCTTTCCTGGGAGGTGGCGGTGGCGGCGGGCGCGGGGGGGGGCATCGAATCGTGTGTCCTCTCTTCTATTTCGATGCTCGAAATCGTGACGTAATTTCGATCGATTTCGATAAAAAATCGAAATCGTGACACCCTTAGAGCATACGTGATGTTTCCATGTTGTCCCGTTTGGACAGTAACACCGACAAATGTTTGTAATCCAATGGATTACACTAATCAAATGTTTCAACGTAACCTTGCTCTGGCAAAATGAATTCTGGCGGTATTTGTGAGTTCACAAACCCCGTAGAATACATCTTGTACCGTTCCCGCAGATAACTGCCCTGGTTCGAACCAATCACAGAGCAACATTTTTTTGGGGGGCGGGATATGCAACTCTGACAAAACCAGGAAGCCAGGACCGTCGCAAGGGCTAACAAACAAACCTAACATGGAGGAATGGACGCTGCAATTAATTCTGTTGTCGCAGAATGACTCACCGTTTCCTTGTTGAATGTTGAACAGCGAGAGGCGCTTCGTCCAATCAGCTCAAATTATTGTACAGAATGTCCCGCCTTTTCCCGACCAAATTACTGTGGAGAGGATGTGTAATATCCATCTGGCTATTGCCAGGTTAGTTACAATGTGTACCGCTGCAGGAAAGTTGACCCACCACAAGGGTCCGACTCGCGATCCAGTGACCTCAGTGAATACTATCTACAGCAGGTATACCTCACTCAATTTCACAGGTTTTCTAGCTATTTGTCTTCCTTCTAAGTTGGACTTATCAAAACATGTCGATGTCCATCATGGGTACGTTTGGAAGTACGCTCCAAGTGCGCTACACATCTGTTTTACTCGATTGACTTTACAAGTAGTGCAGATAGCACGAGTTCAGTTCCCACTCAGTGACAGTGAGAACATGTGATTGGTTGTCTGTCCCTGTTATTGACCAGCGACCAGTCCATGGCACGGTCCGCCTTTCACCCAAATCCAGGTGCGATTGACTTCAGCTTTTTGCAAGCCTCAGCAGGATCGTAAATGGATGGATGTTAACACTGCTTTTAGCTGTGAATGATGAGACTGTGTTGTGTGTGTGCTTGCGTTGGGGTGGGTGTGCGTGCGTGCGTGCGTGCGTGCGTTGCTATCGAACAATCAACACACGCCTTGAAGACACAGCTGATAAGCGACTCTCACCTTGAGACACCCACTGTATCTCAACACCTTAACACAGACACATGCACACACACACATTTGTCTTTGTATCGTTGTGGGGACTTCTCATTGACATAATGCCTTTCCCTAACCTCAACCATGAAAAATGATTGCCTCCCCCATTCCTTACACGAACATCAACCATAACCCAAATCAAAGCTAAACTCTAAAACCAAGTCTTGACACTCAAAAAGTGGTCTGAACTTGTGGGGACCACCAAAATATCCCCACAATTTCAAGTCGGTCCCCACAATGGTAGTTAAACCTGGAAAAACATGCGTGTATGGGCCCTACTATGTAGCAAAGACAAAGACACACACACATGCACACGCCAGAAGCCCCATTTTTGAGTTTTTGTCCTTATTTTTGTTGTATCTTAAGTGAAACAAAAATCTGTTACTTTGCAGTTTATAAACAGATTAATTAGAGAACACAACGCAAAATTGACATGTGGCTCTGCTCCAGTTTCTACCATTGACTGAGAAGTAATGTTAGGGGTGTAAATCTCTCCAACCAAGACGATTCGATACTAAGAGGAAATGATTCGGTTCAATTGAGTAGGATTATGATTAGAAATTCGATTTTTCCAAACTCGGGCCAGATTTGGCAACATTCTAGCCAAATGAAGGTATATAAAAGCCTGGAGGCTTACAGCTATTTCGTGTGTGGTTGTGTCAGCGAACTCTGATCAAAAGAAGCACTAAATGACTGCCGTCTCGTTTTTGCTCGAGTGAGTACATGTGATTCAGAATCATTCTCTTTTCAACTCAAACGTACACAACGTACCACTGGCGTCATGCTACAAGCTACCCAGATAGCAAAATGTGGTTGAATCAACGTTGAAATATAGTTCGGCTTAAGTGTTGAATCTACGTTGAGATCTAACGTTTAAATTATACAGAAAGCGCAAGGTTGATAAAATGTTGAGTCAACGTTTGCTTTCCAACCATATATCACTCAATATCAATGTCGTTTCAACCATCATCTAAATGAGAATCTACATGCATCTTTGGTTGATTTTACATTGAATTCTAACGTTTAAATTAAACAGAAAGCGCAGGGTTGATAAAATGTTGAGTCAACGTTTGCTTTTCAACCATAAATCACACAATATCAATGTCGTTTCAACCATCATCTAAATCAGAATCTACATGTATCTTTGGTTGATTTTACATTGAATTCTAACATTTAAATTATACAGAAAGTGCAAGGTTTATAAAATGTTGAGTCAACGTTTGCTTTGTAACCATATATCACACAATATCAATGTCGTTTCAACTACCATCTGAATCAGAACCTACATGCATTTTATAGTGAATTAATGTGAGGAATAAATGTTTTAAGTTCATCATTATTTACATTGGAATTTACATCTAAATGTACATTATTATTATTACTATTATCATGCACATTAATATAGAACTACTTTTTTAAACTAAAATAAAATATTGGGTTAGTCCACTAGAAAAAAAAAAAGTTACCCTATGTTTTTCACCTAGTGTTTCTGCAGATGTCTTACAACTTACTTGGATGTATTATTAGCTTGTTGATTTCCTTAACCATACTTCCCCATATGTATGAAAATCTTAGGACAGAAAATATGTTTAATATTCAAACATTTATTAGAAATCAAAACACAGTACTTTGTAACTGAATTCTGGGGAGAATGGAGGCAAAGAAAATAACACCCGTTTGGTTTCTGCCTCAAATAATGTTTGTTTTTATTGTATTATTCTTTTTCTTGACAAAGGAATGAAATACACATGAAATGAACTGTAGGAACATCAGTGTATAAAGCGGTAACCATTTCACTTTGACTGTACGTCAGTCCATAAAAAGACACACTAAATTTGACTTGCGTTCGCAGTTGCGTCCAAGGCACTAGCATTGCTTGGGATGCCACCGTTACGCTCATGAGCAAAACGCAGCCAATGCTTGACAGTAACACCAAAGTCCTGCTGAGTCAGTGTACGGTCAAGCTGTCGAGCAGCAACTGAAAGACAAGATTACAAAAGAGAAGAGAGTTAGTATCCAATACAATTTATTGTTTTAGAAAAAAAGCTGTTCTGTTGTTACAGTAACTATCAATAAGTATTAAGTAACACTTTTTTGTTGAATTTGACAATGTTGGTAAAAACATGCGATGTCAATATAAAAACACTGTAGATTTATTTTTGTTAATTAGGACAATTACAGAATGTTGAATGTGCAATGTAACTAGCTACTAGCATGAAAGTGTGTCATGTATAGTTAGCTACATTGTTTATTTTATTTTCTAGTTTTACGACAACTTAAAGAGGGTAATGGTCAGAGGCCATTGTTCAAATTAATAGCACAAAAGGAAAATGAAGTCTGGTTATTTGGAACGTCGTTAACTCGCTGTCTAGCTGGTGAAATCTAGAAGCTTAGGAGCGAGGACAGCATAAAGATGAAAAGGTAAGGGGAGTAGCGGTGAAGAAAAAAAAAATACTGATTTTTACTGAGCTAAAGAAAATAATGTTGACATAATTTATTAGAAATGATTGACTTGTTTTGATAGCCACTGCTGTTGCAGGCAAACCTCGTGTTCCAATAAAATATTTTGCAAATATATCGAGTTGCGTATGCCTAAGCCAGGTCATGCTGCACCTCCACAAATAATGGTGCGACCAAATCCTGTGCTGTGCGAGCAACCAAAAATGTTACTCGCACCAGTGCTAGTAGTGGAAAAGTTAGTGTAGAGCCCTGGCCTGATGGAGTCCATTTTTTTTTTTTTTTTGAAGAGCTCAGAATTGTTCATTCGGTAGTCTTACCGATTCAACGTCTTGTCATCATTGCTCTTTTTTTTTTTGTGTGTGTGTGTATGTGTGCGTGCGTTTGCGTGTGTGCGCGTGCGTGCGTGCAAATACGTATAAATTTATACTCATTCATTCACCTAAAACCTTATAAATATCCCATTACCCTTCGCCTTAACCAGGTACTTCAGAATCTTGCCAGAGTCGTGAGGTTTAAATGGTCAGGAGACCAGAGAAAAGGTCAGAAAAAAAAGAAATAAAGAGAAAAGAAAGGTAAATCAAAGTGAAATCCAGCACCGACCAAACACTTCCTGCCTTCCCCATGATTACAAAATCAAAGTCTTACGCCAACCCCGGAAGCCTCTAAATTCCAGCAAATTTAGCGAGATCTCAAGAGACCAGAGGAAAAACTAAAGAGAGGAAGGAGGGAAGGATCGATAAGGCAGAGTGAGATCCATAGAAGCCAGTACATCCAATCCATCAAAGTGAAGTCCAGCACCAACAAGACCCCTCCTATGTGGTTACAAAACCAGAGTCTTATGCCAACCCCAGAAACCTCATACTTCTAATAAATTAAGATCTCAAGTGACCAGAGGAAAAACTAAAGAGAGGAAGGAGGGAAGGATAGATAAAGCAAAGTGAGAACCACAGAAACCAGCACCAACTGATTCAAGGGGCTGTGGGAGGGAGAGGCTACTTCTGTTGAGTTTCAGTAGATGCTGGTGCGACGGATCTGGCATGCATAAGGACCACCACCAAAGAAAGAAGCCGTCAACCGCGGTCCAGCAAAGCGAGCCTCCCCCATCCCCCAGAATCCCCAGGCCGCGGCAGCACCAAGGCCACCCCCAAGCCACCCGAGCGGACACCGGTCGGCGAGCCGACCCAGACGCCCGGAACACCCCCGCCCCAGCCCCGGCCCACACCCCCGAGCCCAAGGCCGCAGAACGAGGCCCAGCGGGCCCCCACAGCGCCCCACCGGTCACCAGCCCCCATCCCCCCCCCCCCCCCCCCCCCCCCCCCGCCCCCACACACCACCCAAACCCGCCACCCACCACGACCCAGGCCCCACCACCCCCGACCCCCAAACCCCCGAACACACCCCGACCCCCAACACCCAACCCCCCACCCACCCATACCTCCACCCACCCCCAAACAAGCCGCCCCCCCCCGATGGCCGCCAACCCCCCCCGCGAACCCGGCCCCCCGCGATGGAGTCCATCTTGACTGCAATATATTAATGAAAAGACAAAGATACATATACTAATTGCTGTTTTTGTGAAGTATCAATGATGTTTTTTTTTTTTTTTTTTTTTTTTTTTTTTTTTTTTTTTTCATTGATTTCGGAATTGACCATTCTCTAATTAATAGATAAATAATGACTATGTGGAGCCGCACTTTTAAAATGTGTCTTTTCTTAGTGTTTTTTTTTTAAAAGCTTTTTCTGGGATTTTTCAGTCATTCAAAAATATTTTTGGACAATTCAAAACAATTTTTCAGTTATACAAAAATGTTTTCGGAGAGTCAAACCCTTATTACGAGGTTTCGGGTATTGGAAGGATTCTGACTCCATACCCCAGGTGGAGTGATTTTACACAACAAAAGAAAGCAGCTCAGAGCATTCTGCTCAAAAACAACTCTGTGTTGTAATAAGTAGTTTACATAGGCGATAACTCACCAAACATACGGTCTTGCATCACTGTCTCCTTGAATGCCTTCTTGCCAATGCAACGCTTGTCTTGCTTCCCTGCCCAGTTGTATTCATTTAACAGCCCGGGGCATTTGTCATCACAGTTGCCATCATCCGTCTGATTAGGGTGTCCGAATTGGTGTCTTCAACGACAGCCAGGTGATTAATCTATGAGAGACGACATTATTATTATTATTAATTTAATTTAATTTTTGCACTCAACTTTTGTTGATAGAATTCTCCCGATGCCTGAAGATTTTACTTTTAAGTAAATTACATAACCTTTACTAAATTTTGCAATATTCACATACATCACCCCCTCTCCACCCGCCAGATGACTAACTAAATAACTAAATGACTAAAACTGGAAAAAAAAATAAAATACATTTGTATTTCATTTTTGAATTGTATATTTTTCATCCGTTTTTACTTTCACTTTTAGTAATTGATTTATTTAGTCATTTATTTATTTATTTAGCCATTTATTTATTTTGAATTTTGGCAGTTTTGGTCCTCCATAATTATGCCTTACAAATTGGTAAAAAAATAAAAATCTAATAAAAAAAGTGTGCTAAGATTTATGATGATTTGGTTCTACAACAGTGACCTTTGAAAAACTTACCAACTACGAATACAGTATTTCCCTTTCTTCCGGTTGGTCCCCAAGCACCACAAAAAGGGTTGCCTGAAACAAACAGAAGACCCTGTTCCACATTTTTTTTCACAATGTGATTGTGTTCTTTCATAATCATAGTAGTTATTATTACTCACAAGTTAAATTAACAATGGGTCTAGGTACCTGTTGTAGAGCTGTAATTGTGTTTGTCGTCTTGAAAAAGTGAGTTGTGCACCTAAACAATATCAACAACACAGCATGTAAGTCTCAAACTTACTGTACAAGTCAGCAATGTGTTACCGCAATAATACCATCACAATCATGTAGTACAGTGCGCAGAATCATTTACCTGTCTTGCTCTACTCCTCAGAATGGATTTTGTGGACAGAACATTTTGAAGAAACACTCAGAGCCTGAAACCTGAGCACAACCGATATTCTATTAATTTGTATGTTATCTTATATTATGAATTCTGAAAACATACCAACATTACCTTAAAAAAATTTGCACTTTGCCCTCTTCCTCCTTATAGGTAAGACAGACCTCTGCATGTTCTCCTTCCCCATTAAACCTGTGCCAAGTTATATTCTCTGTCACTAATTTCAACATTTGGATGTGGTGAAAGGTAGTTCACCTAAGGTTTCTTCAGATTCTTAGAAATGAATATTTTGAGTGTTTGTTCACTTGTTTACTTACCAAAGAGGTTCACCAAGCTCTGGCCAAGGTACAACATGCCTTCTTAGTTTGAATAAGTAGTAAATTACTAATTAGCCATCTGGTTTCGAAGACGCTGGCACCACCTGTACGCCATGTGACTCGTCAAAACAGCACAAGTAACCTGTACATCAACAGACAACAAATGATATTAAAAGCAACAAAGTACAACATTTACACCTTTGTTTTATTTCAGTGTGAAAAAAATGTGTTCATTATAGGCTCAATAATTAGTAATTACTAAAAAATACTTTTACTTGCCTCAACAAATAAATATCCTGAAGCATGATTCGACTAGATTTCGTGATGAAATAAGTTATATACAGAAGTTAAACAAATTACAGATAAACCTTACATTACTATACAAGTGGACTTAATTTACTTTAAAAACTAAACCTAAAAGAAAACGCTATTCAATGTTCTATCTTCAACTGTTAAACCAGCCTGTTAAAAACGACTGAAAAAAAAAGATACACATTCTTCATGTAAACGCTCCTGTAGCGCTTCAGTGCAGTTCGTTAGCTTACTAGCATATCAGCAACATAGCACACAGATAGGCTTGTAGTAACTCTCATTGATAAGAGGCCGTCGGAATTAGCAACTTAGCTTCAACGTTTAGGATCATTCGAAACAATTTCTTCACTAAAACCACCTCTAAAGACCAAATATGCTTAGCGACCCAACTGACAATGGACATGGTGATACATATTTGTTTAATTTAATGTAACTTTTAACGACCTGAAACACAGAACGTCGACGTTCGGATTCCCGCTCTTAGCACGGCTGTCGGCAATTTGAAATTCTTCTTCTTCTACGCTGTGTATGACTGTGTGTGTCAGTCTGGTTAGTAGCATGTCCCGCCATCTAGTGGCGTACTGTGGAACAGCGATCCAATAACGTTAGAAAGTACAGTAGATATTTAAATCAACTCGATGAAATTAAAATTGTATGAGATATATAATAGATTTTTAAAACATAACCTGGGAAATGTGTGTAACGCATAAGTCATTCCTCTTTTGTATTTTTTTAATATAATATTATGCACACAATGTCCATATCACACAGCACTATAAAAAATACATAATTCAAGCTCTGCATATTTTACAATACAAGCTGAATATTATCCCAGAACAATGTAATATTTGGTGCTAGTGATAATTTGGTACCTTTTTATATGATTATACTCGCAGAGTTGCGTCTCAATAAAATAGCTTCATTACAATATTGCCCCCTAAAAGCTTTACCTCTGAATCAGATTTCCACTAAATGTAAATAATTATCTCTTTCATATGAATATTCATAGTTGTTTTTATTTTAGAATTGTTAGACTTAAAGTTTATGCGTTGCAGGTTGAAACAAAACTGGTCAGATAAAATGAGATTTTCTCTGATCAGCCAGTGAGTGCACCTAACTAAATATTATGGCATTGAAACTATTAACGGGAAAATTTAGATAACCACACACGCACGCACGCACACACCAATGTCTGTGAAGTCAATTCAGTAGTTGTGTCAATATGAAGCCATAAAATATCAAATGTAAAACATAGGAAAATTAAATACTTACCCTTGAATCGCTACAAAGAAATGGTGAACGCACGTTTGAAGAACTTCTCTCTGGAAGCTTCATGAAAGTTCGTTCACAGAATTCACACACAAACTTTGATTGTTTGACCAGAAACATATTGAAATGTCTGTGTGATGATGTATTAAAATTCTTCTTAACATCTGTTATGCAAATAAGTATGTGTAAAAAATGTGTGTAGAAAAAAAAAAATTCTGAAACTGCATTTAAGAGTGGGAAAAGACTGGCTATACATATGTGGCCCAGAGTTGTAAATTGATAGCTGGGCCAGATGCGTCACACAGCAACTGGCCCACATCCTGTTTGCCAGAGTCAAGCCAGTGCCACCTTTGCTGCTCCTGGGCCATGTTCGGCCCACATGCCTTATGCCAGTGTCGACTGAATGCCACCTGTGCCGGACTTATGCCGGATGTGGGCACATGTTTTTGATGACTGGGCTGAAATGCACAAACTAGAAACTCTAACGTGTACAGTTTATTTGGTGGAAATGCCAGGTGTTTCGAGTACATTCAAATAATTTACAAGTTTTACAAATACAGTGTTCCCTCGTTTTCCGCTGGGGTTAGGTTCCAAAAAATACCCGCAATAAATGAAATCCGCAAAGTAGTTAGCTTTATGTTTTATATTTATTATAAATGTTTAAAGACTCTAACACCCCCACACCCACGCACCTGTCCCCAGAATACTTCCCCTCCCCCTCTCCTAGTCAATTTCTCAGCTGAAGGAAAAAAAAAACGAGAAGGGCAAACATAGATTCAACGTTAATTAAACATTGACCTTTCAAACGTTTTAATTCAACCAAAATACAACGTTGATTCAATGTTATCTTTTAAACACAAACTTCAATGTTAACATAATGCTGTTGAATCAATGTTGATTGACCAATCAATCTTCAACCGTAACCAAAAATCATCCATTTTAACCCTAATTCAACGTTGATTAAACATCTTTTGCTATCTGGGTAGCTTACTAACTGTTACTTTACCAGCTATTTTCTACGTGTTGTTAGGATAACCATTAACGAAACCGTGGATCGTGGCTAAAGAAAACCACTCGTCGTGATAGCTAACGTAGCTAGCATTGCTAAAAACAAAGACACAGGCACCTAGGATGGACACACAAGATGTAGAACAAACCTCACATAGTGTTATCACAGTTAGCTATGTTTCCGGTAACATCACACCGGCCTGTTGAGAGTTTTATTCAGCTTTGTAAGTAGTTTCATTACTGTAGCCAAGTCAAAGTACCGCTCGTAATGGAGATATTGGTACCGGTAATGCAAGATATTAACCTGGCAATAGCCAGATGGATATGCTCCGCAATATCCTTCTGGTACCTCTCCACAGTAATTTGGTCGGGAAAAGGCGGGACATTCTGTACAATAATTTGAGCTGATTGGACGATGCGCCATTCTACAAGTTTGTCTTAACCAATCACGGCCACGGGTGAAAATTTCGTCTTCGTTCTTGTCGAAGGGGGGAAAATCACGACCATCTTACCAGCTAGAAATGCACAAAGGGCCTCTCGCTGTTCAACGTTCAACAAGGAAACGGTGAGTCATTCTGCGAGAACAGAATTAATTTCAGCGTCCAT
The DNA here is from genome assembly GCF_051991245.1 of Festucalex cinctus. NCBI lineage: Eukaryota > Metazoa > Chordata > Actinopteri > Syngnathiformes > Syngnathidae > Festucalex > Festucalex cinctus. The sequence continues at coordinate 22,444,558 of NC_135412.1, read as the reverse complement.
TCGTCCATGTTAGGTTTGTTTATTAGCCCCTCGTTGGCGATGGCTGCCTGCTTTCATCACAGTTGCATATCTCACGCCCGCAATTCAATGTCGCTCTGTGATTGGTCCGAACCACCAGTGGTTCAGAACGGCGGTTATCTGCAGGAGTCACAAATTAAGTCACAAATACCGCCAGAATTCATCTTGCGAGAGCGAGGTTAGCAAAATATGCTGGTGCAACCGAATTTTCTTGATTCAATTCTCTGAGGAAAACAAGTTTTGTGTTGTCATCAAATGTGCGTGTGTATAAATGATGTGAGTAATTACTCTGTGAATCTGGCATCAAGCCCAGTCACTCGTGTCCCTGGGGAAGCATCACGTCTTAAGATTGCGAGAAGGAGCATCGCTCGCTCTGTCAATGTTTGCTTGTTCTTCGCCACGCTTGAGCGAAAACACCGGCTTAGCTTTAGCACTGTTAGTTTTGCAAACACAGCATCTCCTAATATCTGCATTCTGTGTTAAGTGGGATTTTTTTCTACTCTCAAGGACATCTATTGACAAGCTGTTTTTACTCACTCATCTTAGAAGTCCTTGCTGTTCATTTCTATTGGCTGAACCCGAGAAGTTTTCTTGCGACTGCGGTTTATTTGGAGATGTCCTGTTTGATGCACGCTCACGCTCGTCGATGCAGACGGAGGTGAATCCGCACATCGTGGAATAGGAGGGGCGACCTGACCTTGGTCCAGCCTCGGGGGTTTCGGCAGATGGAAAAGGGGCAGAGGGTTTTCTGGCATGATAAACACACGTACACTCTCGCATGCGCCATTGAGGTGACATTGCAAGTTGTCTCGGTGGGAACGATAACAAACGCCATTATCTTAGCACATGTGAATGTACAATGACCAAAGTTTGTGTTTTAGGAAATTGGACAATTAAAAGAAGAAAAAAAAAAAACAAGGGAAGTTTGAAATCTGGCATGTGAAAATCTGTTGTTGTTGTTTTCCTCCCACATTAACAGATGTACATCATAGAGGAAATAAAAGCCGCCATTTGAAATGGTTCCGGTGACAGAAGAATCCATAAAAGGCCATTTGCTCTCACTAATTTGCAATATTTATGTGGGACAATTTCTTGGGAGCCCAAACAAGGGGGTAGTCACGCGGCTGCATATGTCCCTCCAGATTGGGCCAACATACTAAACAACAGCGGCTCACGAGACGAGACGAGACGAGATGAGTAAGCGGAGGGGAGGATGGCGGGCGGGGGCGGAAACATTTGGAAGGCGAGCGCTGCCTGCCCACCTGTCTGCAAGGCTGCCAGCTGCGCGGCACACTCGCCGGCACGCGCAAGCATATGGCTGCTGATGCACACGTAAAAATGTCAACGTGTAAAACGGGCGAGAAAGACACATTTAGTAAATGCAACAAAGCTCTGATTGATGTTGCTGTTGCTTCCGGACGGAACGGAAACTATGATCATCTTTCCAATCAATAGTTGCATGTACGCATTTAGACAGATGTGTGAAACTGATCATGAAGGCATAACTCATGTCACGGAGAAATGCAGATTTTACTTGTTTTTATGCCTTGAAAAGGTGAACGAGAGAAGACGACTTTGCTGCTGATTAGCAACAGGTGTTTGCTGAGGGATTATAGCAATTGTACAAAAAAAAGTTTCTTTTTGTCAGACCTGCTCAGGTGTTTTTTGTGCAGAGAATGGATGTTGGCCATCTGGGGCAGGTAGATGATGATGATGATGATTGATGATGATGATGACGACGACGACAGTGCTTTTCTTCGGATGTAAAGCGCTGCAGCAAGTTGAGCATCATGCAACGCTTATGCTGCATTCGAGGATGGTCAGAAGTGGGATTTTTCCGAGTTCAAACCAGGAAGTGTGTACAGGAACTCAGAAATTCCACTTGCGAAGTCAGAAAAAAAAAGGAGCCCGACTTCAAATGACGTCACTCTACAATGGCGACCACAGAGTATAAAACTAGATCACTTTCGTCATTCATAAATATTCAACAAAACTCCACGTAACACAGTGCTTCTCAATTATTTTCTGTCATGCCCCCCCTAGGAAGAAGAAAACATCTCACGCGCCCCCCACCCCCCATGTGATTCGTCACATTTCCTCATCTTAGCTTTCGGGCGACTTTCGTTTGTCTCTTTATCTCCGTTTGTCTCCGCCTGTCTTCTCATCTCTGTTAAATATTTTTTCATGGTGTCACTTGAGGGTCTGCTACACTTCGTGCCTACACTTCACACTCATACTCTGTGCTGTGTGCAAAGTGCGCATGCTCAGTGCAAACAAAACCCCTACACCACCGAGCGAATGCTCCCTGCGCACACTCTGCCAATGAGAGCACCACTGCCCCCTAATGTAGTGGAGGTGCAATTGCACTTTATTCTAAGACAGTAAAAAAATAAAAATAAAAAAGCATGTTCCCTGAGGTCAAACGCGCACCCCTTGACGAAGCCTCGCGCCCCCCTGGGCGGGCCCGCCCCACTATTTGAGAAGCACTGACGTAACGCAACGTACGTGACAGTATGCCGCTATCTCCCTTCATGAAATTATACGGTCAACTACTGAACTGTATGAAATGCTTATGAAACTAAACAAAGTGGAATTTCTGCAGAAATTCTGTGGGAATGCTGAAAACTGAATGCTAATAAAATATTTCCCAAGCGAGATTTGAACCAACTCACTTGCATGCCTCTGTAACGCCAGGCAAGTATTTAACATGTAAGCTAGCTTGGCTTGTTGAAAATCATGGCTACTGGTCTATTTATACGTAAAAGTGTTATCTGAAAGTACCCTCCATTCATTTAGATGGAAAAAATGAATTAATGATATCCAATGGAAAAATGCAAAAAAATAAAATAAAAATAAAATTTATGCAATAGCGCCACCTAGGCATGCAGTACCCACCATTTATTTAGATGGAAAAGTGGAACTAAGATAGTTGGTATACATGTAGTCACCCAGCATAATTGCCATGGATACATTTACAATGTACAGTCGGAGGTGGGATTCAAACCCGCGACTTCCTGGTTACTGGACAATGCATTTAACCAAGTGCTCCACTGAGCAATATGACAGAGCTGGTAATGATGAGAAGTTGTATGTATGGAAGTGGGCGTGGAAAGCTGGACTGAGAAAAAGTTTATTGTCAGTTCCATTGAAAATGAATGGGGAAAAGTTGATCTTTCACATTAAATTATGTGAGTATTGTAAGTAATGTGGAATCAGACGATATATTCCCAAGATGGCGTGAATTTTTGAAGCAAGTTGAAATTTGAACGGTATAAATCGGAAGTATTATGTGGGAGTTGTTAGGCGGCAAAAGAGTGTGGAAAATAAAAAGCCGAATAATATATGTGGGAATGCAAGATCAAAACAATAAATGAAGCAAAATTGCAAAAAAGAAAGTTTTCTGGAGGTCAGAATGAGTTTTGAGGACCAAAATAAAAAACAATTTATCACTATCCACCATTTTGATTGTTTACTTTGGCCTCAAACGCTTTCTGGTCGTAACTGGGGGAAAAAACTGATGTATCTGACTTCCAACCATCCTCGAATGCAGCATTAATAATGCACAAAAATGTACGGTTTCTTGGTTATTATTCAATAAAATAAAAAACATGTTATCATTGATGTTTTGTTGTAACTGACTGTAAAATGGGAACTTCACCTCAACCAGCGTAATTGGCATGGATAACTGTTAAGAGCCAGGCATAGTGCTAACCAGGGCCAGGGAACACTCTAGTGTAGTATAATAATATTGTATTTTGCATTTTTTAACATTTTTTTTTAGTTTTGTAATATTTGAAAAATCTAATGATAATCCTTGTTTCCTTGTTTGTGCTGCACCTGTACCCCGTGTGGTTTGGGAAGGGAGCGTGGGGGCGGAGTCTTTCATTTTCTTGTGTGTTAGGTTCAAGGTCTTGCCATTGTCCTGAATGAATTAGGCTTCAATTATTCTGATCAATTTTCTTGACTCGGTCAAAGGCAAGGCAAGGCAAGTTTATTTGTATAGCACATTTCATACACAAGGCAACTCAATGTGCTTTACACGAGGAAAGACAACACATAAGCATCAAGAAATAGTAGTTAACATTCAGAGGAAAAAAATAAACCTCTATTAATCTCCTGTACATCATGTAGCTGAAATGGTGCATGTGTACCTAATGATTTGACCCAGTCCCGGAGCTTTTCATTTGTCTGTCACTGTGCCGATTTGGACTTTGGAGTTTTGCGGTTCAAATAAAAGCCCGCATATTTCATGAAGAGGCAACGTGTACATATGAGCTCCCTCGGCTGTCCCTGACAATTGAGTGGTTTGCTTTGTATGTTCCGTGTTGATATTTAAAAAGCCTCAAATGGCCACATGAGGGACATTGTGGTGGAATATTGTAGCGCCGGTCATCTTCCATTATCCCGAGAAGACGTAAGTGCTTGTGTTTTTCGAAAAGGAGCTAATTGCAGCCTTCAAAGTGGGAGCAGAATGGATGTCGCGTGGGGGAAGGGGAAAGGAAAATAAATAGGCTTGATTATGAAGCCATTAATCTCATTATGTGAGTGGCTGGCGGGGAAGTGCAAACAAATACATATACAGTCGGTCAGTTAAGTAAGTCTGCTCAGAGATGTCTTCCAGATGAATAGGTGGTAATGAGCGTGTAGTGGAAGTGATTCCCTCCCATCATCCCCCACTTAACACCCCACACTGCCACAACCCCTCCCCACATTTTTTGTTTGCAGGCAGGGCTCAGGTGTACAACATATGGTGTCTTTTCCTCACTCAAATGTTTTATTTCCAGCCTTCTCTTTCTTGCTCATCTTTTTATCATATTTATTTATTTTGATATTTATTTATTTTTTTATTTTTTTATGTTTTATTTCTTCTATATCTTCATTTTATTTGTATTTATTTATTTATTTATTTATTATGTTTTATTTCCGGGCCTCCGCTTTCTTTTTCTATTTATTTTATTTCATTTTATTTATTTATTTTTATTTATTTTATTTTATTTTATGTAGTTTTTTTAATGTTTTATTTCCGGCCTCCTCTTTCTTGCTCATCTTTTTATTTTTTTATTTTTTTATTTATTTTATTTTCAGCCTCCTCTTTCTTGCTCATCTTTTTTATTTTTTATTTATTTAATTTATTTATTTTTATATTATTTTATTTATTGTATTTATTTATTTATTCTGTTTTATTTCCAGCCTCCTCTTTCTTGCTCATCTTTTTATTTACTATTTATTTCATTTATTTGTTTTTATATTATTTTATTTATTTATTTATTTTATATGTTTTATTTTTGGCCTCCTCTTTCTTTCGGCCACCAATCGTCCGCGTTATTGTCCGCTCTGCCTCATTTGGACATTTGCGCCCACGCCGGGCGGGCGGGCGGAACTGTGCATGCGGCCCGCTCGTGTTCACATTAAGGTCGCACTTCCTGAAAAAGCAACAAACTCTGACATTGCTCATTCAGTCTCCACTTGTTCTTTTCATCGCCGCCGCAGTCAAACAGCCCCCCCCCAAGGATGATGAGACGTAAATAACATCTTGAACAATGACGCCAGCAAAAGGACCAATCAGGGTTTGAATGAACAGAAAAGGTTGGATGAAAGGAAACACGAAGAAGGGGGATGCTTGTGTGCGTTCAATACCAAAGACACAAACAAAGATTGTTTTCTTTTTCATCATGCACTTTTCCGCTATTTTGCAAAATGTTGTTAAATATGGATGCACATCCGCCCCCCACCCTCGATCATGCACACGCATGCACGCACGCACGCAGGCAGGCAGGCAGGCCTGTCCGGGGCAGGTCCGTGGGGACCGAGCCACTTGAAGGAGTGAGTGCCTAATGAGGGAGAAAATGTGTTTGAGTGTGGAGCAGCAGCAGTTAACGGCAGACTGTATTGACATTACACATGCACCAATTAAAGATGTAATTGACATCAACAAGGATGCGTCCCATTTAAAATTGTCATCACTGGGTGCAAACACGAGTCCAAACCTTCTTCTTCTTCTTCTTCTTCTTCTTCTTCTTCTTCTTCTTCTTCTTCCTCCTCCATTTTTGACCAAGTCATGTGCTTTGTCATCTTTGACTGAATTCAAAGATCATTGAATAATTTGAGGTTTTTTTTTTTATTTCCCGTAAGTTGACACAAACTTAAACATTCAGTGACAAAAGAGAAGACAACAGACTTAAAACAATCCCCCCCCCCCCCCAAAAAAACCCCCATCCGTACACTAGTGTTAATTTGATCCGCCACTTTTAAATTTAGTCTCAGTTATAGCCCAGTTTCACTCACACTTGTTAGTTTTTATGTAACTTTTTATTAGAGCTGAAGTTATGTAACATTTGTGAAAAAATAAATAAATAAAAAATGTATACAAATAAATTAATTAATTTAACAAAATAAACTAATTATAATAATAATAATAATTTAAAAAAATTATTTTTATTTTCTCCATAAAAATGCAGAGGTATCGAATCAGGACTCGGAATCGGCCAATCTCAAAATGAGGTGACTTGGACTCGGCTCCAAAAACGTGTGATCGGGACATCCCTAACCTGAGCCCTTGTGATGTCATTTTCAGTCGACAGCAAGTTGAAAAATGTGTTTTGAAAGGTAAAAATAATGAAAATATCACATTTATTAGAGGCGAAATATTCATGTTTGACTGCCAAAAATGGTTAAATAAGTCAAGTATATAAGAAGCAGATACGCGCCTCCTGCATCTCCAATATGCAATCTCAATTTCATACATTTAATGTCATGTCTGCAAAATGTACGCAACATTGTTCATTGCAACGAGCAAACTGCTCACACAAGCTCCTTTATTTATTTTATTTTACTATTTTTTTTTTTGTGTTGTATGCTTCAAATTTCAAAACAAGTGTGGCCATCGCGGGAAGGCTACACATGGACGCAAACACACGCACACGCACAACGTCCCCAGGTGTGGTTATCCGGGGATTACGTGCGAGCGAGTGTGTTCTCTGATAAAGAGTCTGTGTTTGAGTTTGGGATTGAGGGATTCTGAGTGGGATCAGTACAATTGACCTTTGGGGGGGGGGGGCATACAAAAAAAGACTACTTTTCAAAGCTGCATTTTGTTTCGGATGTGCAATTGTTGCGTTTTTGGATGCTGCATCATCCCTATTTAAATGAGGTATGTTTTTTTTTGTCTATTTAGCGAAGAAACTGTGTGCATGCGTGTGTGCATGAGCTGGAGGAGGGGGACTTTGTGTTTGGATTTGGGATCACAGTGGAGACTGATGTATGAACAGCACTCCATAAAGCACACAGATTATCAGGTCAACACGCACCAACATACTGACCTAAACAAAAGAAGACCCACAAAACACGCATACTGTGATGCCTTTCTTTGAAAGAAAAAAAAATCAGGATATGTAAAAATCAATCTATCGTCATTTTTTTTTTTTTTTTTAAAGAGATTTAGTACTTTAGTGTGTGCTCCATATTGCCACTTTCTGGTCATCCTTTGCAAGTGCAGCATGTGCTGAAAGAATATCCTGTTACTGTTTACTGAGCAGCACAAAATCACCAACGTATGATGAAGACTATTTTATTTTATTTTTTAACTATCGTAGAGATGTCCCGACCATTGATCCGCTCTTGAATTGTAGTATGTGTGTTTGTGCGTATCTCTCACAGATTGACAAAATTGACATGACAACGATTGACAAAAACGATGATGATAATGATGAGTCCTGTATGGAGGTAAATATTAGGGGTATGCCAAAAAATCGATTCATAGGAGAATCGAGATTCTCATTTATTAATCAAATTGAATCTATTTAATATCCAAAAATCAATTTTATTTAAATTAGAAATGAAGAAGAAGGGGAAAAGGCAGTTGTAGCCCACATGCTGTTTTTGTGGAAAACGCCACTTACAATACAAAATTAATAAATGTTTAAACAAAAAAAGACACTTTAATGTCTCTATTTGTCATTTGGTCTTGCAGAGCAGACTGGAGTACATCATGACAATGTTGTGCATATCTGTAAATTGAAGCAGAAATCATTTGTCAATCAAATAATTTTTAATCAAAAATTGTTTGAATCGAGAATCGAAAATCGATTCTGAATCGAATCATGGACCCAAAAATTGTAATCGAATCGAATCGTGAGACAGTCAAAGATTCCCAGCCCTAGTAAATATGGTGCAAAAGTAACTCGTAAAAAAAAAGATTGTACCTCTAGAAAAAATATATACTTTTGTATCTGTAAAAGTCGTGATTTGTACCTTTAAAAAAAAAAGCGTACCTATAAAAAAAAAAACAACCTAAAAAAACATGCAAATTTATACTTTTTTTCTATAGGTACATTTTTTTTTATTTTTTTTTTTTACAAGTTAATTTTGCACCATATTTACCTCCATATTCCTGTCCTCTCTGAAAAACACACAACAGCTTTCAAAGGCCCAACAATTCACATTTGATTCCTCCCAACATTAGAAACAACAGCAGCAATATCAATTTGATGTTTCATTCAACATTGTGAGGTCGTACTGAGGCGAGAAGATACAAATCAAACATGCGCTCGTGCATGTTGACGAACTGCTCGCCTCGGCCAACTTGTAGAGCACAGGACGATAGATGCCGCTTCAAACGTTTGGTTTGAAAACATTTATTACGTTCTTGCTAGTTGTACAACTCTTAAACATGTGCTGCTGCACCCAGATGAGGTGACGATAAGTCAAGAACTGAAAGAACAAAATACAAAAGAATCCAAAAATACAGTCAATCTGTTGTCCTCAAATCTGTGCGTTAATATATATATCAATATAAATGCTGCAAGTAAAAAATAAAATGTAACGCAAATGTATTATTGAGTGGTTCAATCCAAACAAATGGCACCCGGAAGGTTGGCCAAAGTTTTCCATGGAGGCAGAGTCACATTGCGAGATGGCAGACATGGCAAAGCTTGAAAGGGCCAATTCCACAGTCGCCTTGCTGGTGAAGGTGCGAAGACGGGAAAAGGCCAAAGTACGAGAAGGTCAGCCAGCAGATCAAACGGAAGACATTTACTGCTCCAACAAGGCTGTCGACAAACATACAACACATCTGAGCCAGTGTCTTTGGCGGAATAATCGCACAAGCGGGCACATCTGGTGCACTTTGAGATGTCATGCAGTGGTAATAAGCGTCAACCTCTCGGAATGTGAATGCCACCTTTTCATCGGAAGCACGTCGTTCATTGTGTATGCTTTCTCTGCTACACTTCATGGAGACAAGTCAGTGAAGGAGCTCACCAATTGTTTATTTTATTTTTGTAATTGGGCACAAGGCTGGAAACTTTGCAGGAACAGTTTGAGAAAGGCTCTTTGCGGTTCCAGTGCACTTGAATGAATTGAAAAGTGAAAAAAACCACAAACCTTTGGAGTGAGCGAGAACAAAGATTGGACGACAACATCAGCAAACATCACAAACTTTCTTCCAAATAAATAAAGAGTCTTCCAAGAACAATGAACAAGGACATGAGGACTGTGGGACGCTTCCATGCACTGAACTGTGACACTTCGGCAACGGAGGGGAGAATGCAGATGGCTTTTATGTGTGGCTTGATTGGTGGCAGGTGGTGGTAATCATGGGCGGGGACCGGTAATTAGGGAGCGGCAGGAAGGGCAAGTGACCTGGGGTGAGAGGAGAGTTAGACTTTCAAAACAAAACGGGAAACATGGACACAAAATAAAAGCATGGGCCGTCACGCCGGTGGCGGCGTGACAGTGCCGGCCATATATATATATATATATATATATATATATATATATATATATATATATATATGTGTATATATATATATATATATATATATATATATATATATATATATATATATATATATATATATATATGTATATATGGGTGCTGGAGCTTAGCTTCGGGCAGTAGGAGGGGTATACCGAGGAGTCACAAACTTCTCTGCTCTCTATCTGTCATATGACCAAGCTGATAATAACAATCCCAATAATAGTATTGATGACAGCAACTTATGTCTTGTTTGTGCCGCTCTTGTCAGCGCTCGCTGATGCGACGGGCCTGAAAAAAAGGCCCGGGAGGCCTCTTAAAGTGCAGTCATTAGGCAGCCGCTTGTGTAAGGTGTTCTTGCAAGAAATCATCTACCAGCCGTCAATTAGGCACACGCACTGGCTGGAGAGAAAGGGAGAGGATGCGCGCGTGTGTGTGTGTGTGTGCGTGTTAATCATGACCCAAGGCTCAACCTGCTGTTGAGAACACTAACTTGTGACTTCGTGCCTTTGTTCACCCTGGAACATCTGGCTTTGACCGAAGGGTGTGTGTGGGTGTGTGTGTGTGCGCAGGCGCATCTCTAATTGTTTGCTCAAAGAGACAGAGCAAGAGAGGGGGTGCGTGTGTGTGTAGTGATGCGAGCGCAGCAAGGACTATAAGGCGCGAGGAGTTGATCATCGTCGTGGAAAGCTCCGAGGGAAAAAGGCCTGGAAGCCCCTTCTGTCAGCTGGGCTCTGAACTCCTTCCCCTCGACTGCCCCTACAGAAAAACGCACGCGCACGCACGCACACACACACGCAGGATCCCTCTGGTGCAGCAGATTAGAGTTTGAGTGAGTGTGAGCAGAACAATGCCCCAGTGTGTGTTTGCAGAGCCGTGGCTAATTGTGTTCATTTGCTGCTTAACTTGAGACAGTGAGGCCGCTGAAGATGCGTGTGCGCGTTTGTGTGTTAAGTGCCATGTGAGGCCATTTTCTGTGTTTGAACATCCTCGTGCACGTCCGCCTCAGAGGCAACATTTGGAAGTGCAGTTCACTGCAACTTGGTAGACTAGCGTAGTTTTCAAACCGTATTATTACACAGTCAATTTGACTCTATTTCGAGTAGCTAATATTTACATTTGGAAGAGAGTAGAATAAAGAATAAAGAAAAGTCACTGAAGGGTTGAGGAACAAACTCATGACCTCCTGTCACGGTTTGGGTTGATTTTGTTACTTTTATGAGGGCTCAGGTTTAATTTTGATTTAATCCTCATGTTTCTTTAAAAGAACACAAGACAGCTATTCTGTGAAATGGTTCATTTCAACTCTTCCCTGGAAAATAAAAAACGCCAATTTATGTTGAGCAATTATGATTTTATAGTACTTTTTATGAATATTTTTGTGTTAAGTACTGTATCTATTACGAAGTGGGGGGGACCTAAAGGCGGAGTAACCAGACAGGAAGTGGACTGACAGGAATGAAAATCACTTTATTAGTTGGGACTAAATAAAGGAATTGATGGAACGTGACTGGCAGGACGTGAGCGAGGAAGACTTGACATGACTTGACGTGACGTGACGTTGACGTGGAGAAGACTTGGCATGACGTGAACATCTGAGTTGACGTGCAGACTTGAATAGACGGTGAGACACTTAAGTTGACGTGGAGACCTTGAGTTGGAGGGGAGACACTTGACCAGGAGTAGAAAACTGAACCAAACGTAGGGAAACTGGAACAAACGTAGAGAAACTGGCAACACAGCTTAGCACTCTGGATTGGACAAGAAAAGACAATGCTCCCACACTACGTGAACAAACACCACTCCCTAAATACAAACACTAACGAGACACTAACAGGACACACCTGGGACACGCAGCAGGCAGAGGGAACCAATTAGCAACACACAGGTGGACTTACTCAGACAAGCGAGACAGGGGAAAAACACACAAGAACACCAGACAACCAACATTCTCACCAAAATAAAACAAAACCCAACCCAAACAAAACTGAAACATGACAGTATCGGGCATTTCGGACAGTCACGTATGATCGCGACGCATCATCGTGGCGTATCATCGTGACGTATCGCGTATGCAAAATACACATTGACATTCAGGACCTGGATTTCCCATCTCTGGTTTTGTTCCATGTCTTGTCTCGGTTTACCCTTTTGTATTTTGTCGTTTTTGTTTGTTAGTTTGTTGCTGATTTTTGCTTTTTTGTTTTTGTTTATTAAACTTCTTTATGACCTCATTATTCGCCTCCTCGCCCTGCTTCCCTGCATTTGGTCCTCAACCACACCCCAAACATGACACCTTCAGCTTAGGAGATTGCCGATCTACTGCCTGAGTCATGAAGCTCCTGCTGTGTGTTCATATCACTTGTCAGCCGGAATCTTCCGAACTCCAAGAGACCAAAAACGATGTCTCCTCTTGGTGTTAAGCAAACAGTCGGAGGGTCATAGCTCAGGTGGTAGTGTGGCAGTCTCCCAAGCTGAAGGTCGTGAGTTTGTTCCTCAACCATTTAAGTGACTTTGATTTTTTTCCCCTCCCAATTCTTTATTTGACTCTGTTGCAAGTGTAAATATTACTCTAAAACTTTAGGCATAATGTCAAAGGATGGGTGTATTTTAAACAATTTTCATACATAAGGTGCATAGGTTTCATAGAAGGCGCATTATTATTATTTTTTGTGAATCATTTGACGTTAAAATCTTTATTCTAGTTGTACTGTATCCTTTAACTGATAGATTTAGCACGATTGTGCTAGGTTTTATCAAGTAGCGGCACATGTCCCACTTGCTTTTGTTCACCATGCAACTACACGAGGCTGAGCGAGGGATCCTTCAACAGACGAAAAAAAAGTTATATCATGAATATCATGAACAACTTTGGCTAACGCTAAATGTTATCGTGGTTGACAGTTCAACAGCTGTAAACAAGTTATGGCACTCAAGATCCAACATTTTTTGCTCTTTCCTGGCTGCAATTGGAAACTGGCCGTGTTGTTTACTTTGCGTCCGTCAGGTCACACAGTCAATGCCAGAAAAGCTCCATTTGCGTTGGGTCTAACCGACGACCGCACTATTAGACTAGTCGGACTACATTCCCCATGATTCTTAAACACGGAAACAGGAAGTACTTCTAGTTTCGATATGACGAAAATGTAACGCATGATTCTATACGGATGAGAATGGGAACACGAACAAAAGGAATTTGAATGAAACAGCATCCATCCATCAGTGTTAATTTTGACAAGAAATTTTAGAGTTTTAGTTATAGTCTTTTGACTAAAATTCATTCAAGTTTTAGTCATTTAGTCATCTGATTGTATTTTAGTTTTAGTCCAATTCTAGTCGACGAAAAATAAACAGCAATTTTAGTCGATGAAAAAAAGAGAAATTTTAGTCGACTAAATTTACAGTTGTGCAGGTCTCAGGTAACAACCAATCACAGAGCAGCTTCAGAAAACAGGTGAGCTGTGACTGGTCACTGCCTGAGCCCTGAGCCACTGTGATGTCATGTCATCTTCAGTCGACAACAAGTGGCAAAATTGCAGACCCCCTGAGATGGATAAAAATGGCTGGATTTTGCTTCAGAATTTATATTCCACAAATGTCTTGTTAATTAGAATGTTATGTTTAGATTAGTGAGGTCCAGTGTTAATTTTGACAAGAAATTTTAATTAAATTTTAGTTATAGTCCTTTGACTATAATTAATTGAAGTTTTAGTCATCATTTTGTCATCTGATTGTATTTTAGTTTGAATCAGTCGAGGAAAATAAAGAGCATTTTTAGTCAACTAAATTGACAGTTTAGTCGATATTTTCCTTCAGCATACATTTCAACTTTTATACTTAAAATTATAACACACCTGTTTGTAACTTGAGTTTAACATGCAAGACACATTTCATACAACGGTGTCTTTATTAATTGTTTCAGTGAAACATGTTGAACTGACAAAAATATAACTTTGTTTTCACCTAAATGAAAAAGAAAAAAAAAAAAAGTGCAAAATTTAGATTAATGTTGCAGCTGCACAACGGGTTCTTTTCTCCTTCGCGAATTTCATTCCTTCTGATTGGATTGTGTGAATTTTCCTCACTGTGTTGTTTTCATTTTTGTTTTAGTCATGAAATTGCCAGTCAATTTTAGTTAATGTTTTCATCTCAATGAATGACTTGTATTTTTATTTTCGTTTCATTTTGGTCTGAAAAAAAATGTCATAACGAAAATTTTTCGTCACCAAAATGATCACTGCTATCCATATATAAGGCGCTTCGGATTACAGGGTGATTTTTGCGAACATGGAAAGACTTTCAGTTCACCTTGTAGTCGGCAAAATAAGGCAAAGCTGAGTCAAGTCGGTGCCACCGAGCGTCCTTAAAAGCGGAACAATGGCGGCCATTGTTGGCACCGAAGTCCCAGCGAGGCTCAAACATACAACGGCGGGCGGATCGATCGCAAAATAATGTCATCTTAGAAGGTCACTCTAGGACCTTTTGGCCGTGTCAATACAAAACCGCATGCGCACTCCCTCACATGAGATCAACATAATCAAATCTTAGCAATCTAACATTTCTAATGATGAAGCGACGAGTGGCAAGTGGGAGTAGTAAATGTGAACACATGTAGAGTTGCGGACTTCGGTGTGCCTGCCTAGCTTTGCTTAGAGGCCCTTCCCTGCCCATGGCGAGGGCAGGGGGAAAAAAATAAACAGCTAAAGAGACAAACAGCGAGAGCCACTTAGAGCCACTTAAAGCCAAGGCTCCTTCCCACAGCGAAGCACTTGCCCAGGGCGAGCGCTGCCTGCTTGCCTCGCCAGGAGGCCTCAGACCGCCGCCATCAAGGAGGCTGCGCTGGCTCGCTGCAATGCTGAGAAAAAAACAACACTCATTTCCTCCTAGAGACTTGCACCTTTTGGAGGCATCTGAATTTAAAAACGATTTATAGCCAGATTATGTCAAGCCAACACTGTGAAAACAAAAATGCTGTTTTTTACGGGAAAATACGGGCAGCTGTGGTTGCCAAAAGTGTACCGTTATATTACGGTAACACATTTTCGACGTTTATGGTAAAAATTTGTATTGACACAGTGGATTTTACAATTATAAAATGTACTGAATCCAAGATTTGACTGTTAAAAAAGAATTTGACGTTTTAAAAAAAACAATGTTTTACTGGAAAATTTACATAATTTTATTTTTTATTTTTGTGGCAAAATATGGTGATAAAGCGCTTTCCTACCTTACAATGCCCTCAAAGTGCTTTGCATTTTTACTACTGTAATTTCCGGACTATAAGCCGCAACTTTTTTTACACGCTTCGAACCCTGCAGCTTATACAATGATGCGGCTAATTGATGCATTTTTTTCCGACGGCCGCCAGGGGCGCTCGAGCAGAAAAAGTAAGAGTGAGACAGATGGAATATATGTGTGGAGGAAGACGCAAGTTCAATGTAACTTGGTGCTTTGTGCATGAATAAAATGAGCATGAACAGACCCTCATCATGGAAAATACAACAAGTCTCAGTCTGAGTGACTTTAACCGGTATGTTATTTTTAAGTTAGTTACTAGCGTATTGCTGCTGTGTTACTGCCCGCGTCACAGGCACCGTTTGGAAAGAAAAGCTAAGGTATATTATTCAACCTTTGAAAACTCTTTCTGTGTACCGTCTTTCTTTGTAAATATCTCGTGTTTCAATGTGGACACATGCGGCTTATAGTCAGATGCTTTTTCCTTTAGAAATATACTGGGTGCAGTTTATAATCAGGTGCGCTCTTTAGTCCAGAAATTACGGTACTCATTTCACCTACTGATTACACAGCATCAGGAACAACTGTACTTACGTTACCTTGCTCATGAATATTTGATACCATCACACTGCACCGGGATCAAACCAACAACCTCACAGTTGCAAGACGCCCACTCTACCGCTGATCCACCCTAACCTCTTGTTCTTAATGTAAGTCATCAGTAAGGGACTGTTGGATCTACAAGTTATATTTATATTTGCACTGTATTTATTTTTATTTTTTTACAAAATTATTCTGGTAACCACAGCTGCCAATTTTGTTTCTGTAAAAATAAACGATGTTTTTACATATGGTTTAAACATTAATTTGTACAAATTTGGCATAAACAAAATGTAGCAAAGAACCGATACTGACAAAAAGTGTTATTCTAACACTTCAATGATTTCATTTGAACTGTATCCATGCAATGTTTTCTGTTTTACAGTTAATCTGTTTAAATTACAGTATTTTGTGAATTCTCCAAAAGAATTTGATCTTTTTAACATTTTCTTATACTGTCCAATCAGCAGTTGTTTGTTACAACATATTCATGTAAATGCTTCATTGTTTTTGAATTAACAGTTTTTTAATTTACAGAAATTCCCTGTTAAATCCACAGACATTATTTACAGTGAAGACACGCTTCCGTGCAAGAAAAAAAAAAAAAAGGACAAATCATACATGAGGTGAACTTCAGGTTCTCTTGTCAACTGCTTTCCAACTTTTATTGTCTTCTCCGTTGTTTTCATTTGCTTTTAATTTGCCATTCTTCTGCCCACTCTGCCTCCCTCGGCTCATTCCCTCACCTGCCTTCTATTTTTCCGTCCCCCGGCTGTGAAAGCAAAGGCCAACACTCCCCTGGGAGTTGTGTTTACCTGAGCTACTCGCCGCTTTTTGACATTCGCCTACTTGGAGACACAAGGAGAACAAGAGAAGAGCACATGTTGTTTCGGGAAAGGTTGGCCCCACCCACTTTAAAGGGGAAATCATTTTAGTTTTGACAATATGTTCTATGCGGCTCCACTCGTCTAAATACGGTATTCGGGTTGATATTGCGTTAGTGGAATATGAGTTAAGCAGCAAAATGCAGCCGTTTTGATCCTTCTCAGGGGGCGGCCATTTTGCCAGTTGCTGTCGACTGAAGGTGACATTGCACAGGTCTCAGGTAACAACCAATCACAGCGCAGCTTCAGAAAAGAACTGAGCAACTGTGATGTCATCTTCAGTCGACAGCAAGTGGCAAAATGACCACGCCCCCTCAGATGGATTAAAAACGGCTGTTTTGCTTCATAACTCATATTCCACAAATGTCATATGATTCAGAATTCATGTTTCGACTAGTGAGGTCACATAGAACATATTACAGTATTGTCAAGAAACGTTTCAAGGGACACTTGATTCATTGAGCCATTTTCAGCAGTAAAAAGTGATGTAAATATTTTGTCTTTTTGTAGTATGGACTGATTTGGGTCGGTACCTCCAAGCACTGATTCACATCAAATCAAATGGTGCCTTGTTTGGGTTCTGAAGCGCATCATTCTAAGTTGTGACTGTGCAGGAGTAAAAGAGTTGACAATTTTCCATGGCGCACTTGAACACAACATTGTAAGTTGAAAACATTAAAAAGTAATTGTGAAATAGATTTGTAAATACTAGCGATGTTGCTACAAAGCAACAAAATCGTCCAGCGTTAAACATATTGCCAAAACGTTAACAAAACGTTTTATTTATTTGTATTTATTATTTTGTGCTGATGGAACCCCCAAAATTACTGGGATGGTTTTGTTCAAATAAAAAAACAAAAAACAAAAAACATTTGGAAACACTTTCCTCCCCCCCCCCCCCCCCTCCCCCCCCCCCCCCCCCCCCGCCCCCCCCTCCTTAATACTTTGCCGAGGAATCGGATCAGGACTTGGTATCGGCAAATCCTCAAAATCAGGTGACTCAGACTCGGGTGCAAAAAAATGTCATCGGGACATCCCTAGTAAAAAGAAATTACTGTTAAATAAACAATGATGAACATTTATTACCATTCAAATAAATAACATAAACAAGAAAGAAGGTGAAATAAAAGCGTAAAAAAGTACAGAAAATTGGTACCATTGAGTACCGGTATTGATCCCCAGGTACCGAGAATTGGAACGGTACCTAAAGTTAACGGTGTTAACTTTATAATTTTTCATGTACAATTAATACCTTTAAAAAGTATTTTTTCTACTGGCTGTCGACTGATGATGACATCACCTGTGCTGAGGAAGTAGGTAACAGCCAATCATGGCTCGCTTTGCTGACCAAACTGAGAAAACAGGTGAGCCATGATTGGACTTCAGCACAGATGATGTCATCATCAGTCGACAGCAAGTAGAAAAATTACTTTAAAGGTATTAATTGTATATGTAAAAATAATGAAGTTATCAAATTAATTCTGGACAAAATATGCACTTTTCACTGCTGAAAATTGTTCAATGAGTCACGTATCCCTTTAAGGTTGACTTCCACTTAAAAAAAAAAATGCAAAGTAGATATAATGCATGTGGCAAAGCAGAATCAAAGTTGTCAATATTTTTGCATCTACTTCATAATGAGCTCCGATATTGTCAAGCATGAGAAAGTTCATGAAGAGCGCAAAGTACACAAGACACGTCTGCTACCAGTGTGTGTTTACCTTGAGTGTAATGCATGCTGATGGTGACACGGGTCCCTACAGGGCCAGCCACCCCCGGGGTCCAGGTCGCCCAGCTTGACCACCGGGTCAAGCAGACGACTCTCACCCCTGGCACCGTAGACGACTGCCCGGGACCATTAGGATCCATTACCAGGAGGTACGGCGGGCTAACACGACAAACACACAAAGTGACGTGAAGATGAATGTCATGGAAGGGCTTCCATTGGAGAGATGGGCCCAGTATTTATTGTTGGGAAGCTCAAAATGAAAATGAACAAAAGCTTTGTTTCCATTTCAGTGCCAAGGGTTCGTCCGTCTGTCAGTCTGCATGTAAATGAATAACTTTCGAGAGAGAAAAGCATGCAATGAGTAGCATCATGTAGATGAGATGTCGCAAGTCGGCCTCCAGCCGCTCGCTGCCAAAAGATTCACTTCAAATGGACGTCCTCGGGGCAATGACCTTCTGGGAGTCTGTGGGGTGTGTGCACTGGTGTACATGCCATAATTGTCATATGCAAACTAAATATTGCCGATATTTGGTCGAAACCTCCTTATGTCCGAACATTTGATATATATATATATATATATATATTTTTTTTTTTACATATTTACACAGTATTAACCAATTAATGATCAAAATAAAATCACTCAGTGTAATGCACATCAACCATAGAGGTAAATTTGCACCCAGATTAATAACAATATTGACAATTAAACTGTCTAGTCAGGCCAGCTTTTTTTCCCAATTGCATCACTTCAGGACTCTTATTGTTTGTGACTAGTGTTGTTCCGATCCCGTTTTTTGGCTCCCGATACCGATACCCAGCTTTGCAGTATCGGCCGATACCGATACCAGACCGATACTTAAGGTTTTTTTTCCTCAACATGAAAAAGCTGTCCTGCCATTGGTTCAGAGCATTCAAGGGCCAAGGATATCTTAGATCGGCATGTAGTGAACATGTCATATATGTTGTGCACGAGCAAGACACAAGATGCTGCATCCAAAATCCTATATTAGCGTTGGAATTAATGGTATCGGCATGTTACTTGTGAGTAGTCACCGATACCGATACCACTGTTTTTATGCAGTATCGGTATCGGAACAACACTATTAGTGACCGCAGTGAGGTTTAAGACTGGTGATGTTAAGTACTGAGGTTGGATCCCAAAAACGCAGACACAAATAAGACTTTACTATTTATTCACATCGAGAGGCGTGGAACAAACTTGACTAGAGGAGAAACAACTGGAATTTGCACAGAGGAACAGAGGTAATAATCCGACAAAAACGCACTTCTTAGACAGGCTTATATAGACAGCGAATGGATCTGATTGGCTGTGGCTAGATATGTGGGTAACAGGACTGACATGGAATTATATTGGTTGTTGAGCAGATAAAGAGATGAAAGATTCTTGACATCGCATTTCTTCTGACATCACATAGCTTAAGACCAGTTGAAACTAGATGCTGGTTACATCAGTTCAAATCAGACACTTAACCTCACGGTCATGACCCAAACATAAGCCTTACATGACCCTAGTCATGACAGGTGAGGCACTGACTTCTCTGGAATTGGATATAAAGTTGTCAACCCAAAATAGAAAATTAGCCGGTATATTAATTTGGATAGTTTTCAAAACTTTTCATCATGCGTCAATCAATTCCACGCTGTCCAACAATGCGATGGCGAGAAAAACAAAACCACTTTTAATATAAGGTAAAGTTTATTATTAATTAATTGATCTTTTTTTCCTGATTCCACATTTATTTATTTATTTATTTTTATTTTGCTGAAATGATGCAATCATTGACATACTGGATTGAAAAAGAATAAGAATGTATAGCACGGACCAGTGAACTTATTATTATTATTATTATTGTTGTTGTTGTTGTTGTTATTTGACTTCTTAAAAGAGAGACATGAGAAAGGACAGGAAAGCTCCGCTTTCTGATTAGACTGTTGAAGAAGTGAGATGATGATGATGATGATGATGTAACTGCAGTCGTTAGCGTTTGTGAAGAATGACATCCATTTTTGTGTCGGGCTTGTTAGCATGAACACAGAAGACTGAGGTGCACTGGTTTTAAAAACATTTCCTGATTTGTAGATGATTTTGTAGATAGGAGAAATCCACCAAACAGTGACAATATATAACAGGTGTTAAATATTGCTAAACAGGCTGCCACGTAAATGAAGTATGCATCGAATATAAGATAAAACGTGTCTCTGAATGCGTGCGCGTTTTCAGCCTATTATCCAGACGAAAGCGTGGCAGCCGTCCCATGTCTGCAAGGTGCGTGCGCGCTTCAGAGCGCAGCAGCAGCGGCAGCAGCTGTGTCGTACCTCCAAGCATCTTCACAACAGACGAGCACGATTGCGGGTGAATTGAAGGACGGAAGTCGCACCTCTGCTGCACTTGTCTGCTGCTCATGTATGTCATCGCTCCTCCTTGGACAGCACGCACGCACGTGCTCCAACATCTGCTTCATTCTTTGAAAGGGTCACTTGATTCAGATGAATCTGGGCACTCATATAAAAGGTCTCTATGTCAAAATGATGTCAGCACTAAAATTCACCTCCTAAAAAAAACTCAGCAGTGATTTAATGCCTTTTATATTTTGCGTATTTTTGCCCCACCCACTTTTCAGGCATGGCCTGCTTGTTTCCGCATCTAGGCCTGGGTTTTAAAAATCGATATATCGATATCGAATCAATATTCCTTTTCATAGCCCAATATCAATTAGGGATATAATGATAACGGCGATATCGTGATATCGTGATATGAAAACTGCCACATTGTATCGGTGTCATCCTGTCACAAAAAAATTTAAAAGTTGGTTTGATTTCCATTTGTGCAGTTGTAGCACCCTCTGGTGGCTAGTTTTTTTTTCAGTGCAATATAATTTTCACAAGGCATGTTTTAGCCCTTATATGTATAAAATCCACTAATGGTCAGATCAATAATAAGAAATATGCTTGTGAAGCGAGTCAATATGTGAAGGAACTCAATATATAAATTTATATCTTTTTTATATATAATGTAATTTTTATTGGACAAAAGCACAATGTGTGTTTTTCTTTTTTAGTATGAGCTCTTTTATTTATTTATTTATTTATTTATTTTCAATATTGTGACCTTTTTTGTATCAACACCCCCCCCCCCCCCCCCCCCACACACACACACACTCACAATATCATGATAATTATCGTATTGTGACCTTCATATCGTGCTAATACTGTATCGTATTATGATGTTTGGATATCGTTACATCTCTAGTATTGAATCATAAAACCATGAATCCATACTTTTAATATGTCTAATAAATGCAAATGTGGCCTTCTGTTATTCAGAGTAGTCGACCCCAAGAGGAGTCCAAGTGCTTTTGCCACTTTATTTACATAGTGTGTGGTTGTAGTCGATTTCAATTGTTATTTATTGTTTTGATTAGGTCATGTTCAATAAAACACACATGATTAATGTAACTGCATTTGAATCGTGAATCAAATCAGGCCATTCTGAATCTATTTTGGAAATATGCGCATCCCACCCTGACGTCACAAGAGGGAAGGAAGCAAGCATCGGTCGGTTCGTACTGTCGTTTCCTCGCTTGTTCGATCACGTGTTCCGTTGTCATCTAGTGAATTCATATGCACATTCCTACTCTTGTCCCCTACTGATATTGATACTTAGTGAAAATTGTGGTATATAATTAGAAGAAAAAAAAAACTAAGTCACATGATGTTGCACGATGGAAACACACTACTGTGATATGCCTGTTATCTGTTTGACCAAACCGCATTAGTACATAAAAGAGCCAAATTGAAACGAAAATATCCGATCCATATTTTAGTGCCAGTATCGATCCGATATCGATACTGATTTGGTATCGATAATATCGATACTGGGATCGAGCCGCCCACCTCTAACGAGTGAACACCAAGGTTATTTTAGTGAACTGAAACTAATGAAAAAAGTTTAACTAAAACTCAAAAAACAATTTTGTGAACGAAATAAAATCAAAACAAAAATGCTTTTAAAAAAATGAAACCTAACTGAAACTACATTTGATGTTAACAAAACAAACTAAAACTCACTATAATTATTGCAAAAATGTCCTTTGCTTTCGTCTTTGGTCATTAATTTAATGCATGAGCCTTTGGGGATGATTTTAAATGTGATTTTAAGTCGATTTATTTTTATATGAACCGCCAGAATAAGGACGATTGAAAGTTTGTCACACAGAAGTCATCTGGCAGCAGCCAATAGAAAAGCACTAAATGATGACGTCACTCCCATGTTTTTTTTTTTTTTTTTTATTTATTTTTTATTTTTATTTTTTTTAAATATTGCACACAAGAACAGGACTGTCTCAGAAAATTAGAATATTGTGATAAAGTCCATTATTTTCTGGAATGCAATTAAATAAGCAAAAATGCCATACATTCCGAATTCATTACAAATCAACTGCAATATTGCAAGCCTTTTATTATTTTAATATTGCTGATTATGGCTTTTGTTGTTTTTTTTGTCTGAGGAAATATTCTAATATTTTGAGATAGGATATTTGAGTTTTCTTAAGCTGCAAGCCATAATCAGCATATGCTTATGCTCAGCAATATTAAAACTAGGGCTGGGAATCTTTGACTATCTCACGATTTGATTCGATTACGATTTTTGGGTCTACGATTCGATTCAGAATCGATTTTCGATTTTCTTTTTTTTTTTCTTTTTTTTTTTCTTTTTTTTTTCCCCGATTCAAACGATTTTCGATTCAAAATTATTTGATTGACAAATGATTTCTGCTTCAATTTACAGATATGCACAACATTGTCATGATCTACTCCACTCTGCTTTGCGAGACAAAATGACAAATAGAGACATTAAAGTGTCTTTTTTGTTTTTGTTTTGTTTAAACATTTATTAAGTTTGTATTATAAGTGCCTTTTTCTACAAAAACAGCATGTGGGCTACAACTGCCTTTTCCCCTTCTTCTTCATTTCTAATTTAAATAAAATTGATTTTTGGATATTAAATATCAATTCAATTCGATTAATAGAGAATCTCGATTCTTTTATGAATTGATTTTTTTTTGGCACACCCCTAATTAAAACAATAAAAGGCTTGCAATATTTCAGTTGATTTGTGATTAATCCAGAATCTATGGCATTTTTGTTTATTTAATTGCATTACATAAAATATTGGACTTTATCACTATATTCTAATTTTCTGAGACAGTCCTGTAATACTCAGGGTTTTTTTGTAAAAACTAAAACTAATAATGAAACTAATATAAAACCAAACTAAAACGAAGCATTTATTAAATAATTAAAACTAATAAAAATGAACAGAACCACCCTGAAAACGAATTAAAACAAACAAAATGTAAAAAAACAAAACTCAAAACTAACTCAAATGAAAAATGCCCAAACTAGAATAACCCTGGTGAACACTTGTGACGAATTTATGTAAATGCTCGGTATGAGTGAGCGGCATTACATTCAGGCATACACGCACGCACACACAAAGGGGATCTGGTAGCAGCTAAGCGTGCACACCTCCGTTCCGCATGCGCCACCAGCAGCAGCCGTGGCAGCCTTCGGGCTCAGCCATCTGCCGCCCGCCCGACCACTCTTGTCCTACCCGCCTTCTTAACATATGCAGTCCTTGCCCTGGGTAAGGTGGCGGGGGCACTGGCCTCGGCCTCAGCCAAAGGGGTGGGGTTGGGGGTGCAGAGTGCATATGGCGCACGTGAAAGAGTAACAGGAAGGTGGTGAAGAAAATGGAGACAAATGAAGGATTAGTTAAATCTCGCTCGGTCTCCCCCCCATATGGTCGTTTTTCTGTGTGACCAGCAAGGTCACCACGGCCCGCAAAAGGACTAGCAAGGCCGCGAGCGACACAGTGAGCAGTGGGTGGGGTTTAGGAAGTGGTGGTGGGGGGGGTTGCACTTGGTCAATGAGGCTGGCACTGTCACTGAGACGCCATTGTGACATTGCGCCTCGGGGCAATCCACCGCAACAAAAGGCAGGTGTGCGCCACTTTCATCTGCTCATCATCATCATCATCCCGCCTCTGCCCCCCCCCCCCCCCCCCCCGCCCCCCCCCCCCCCCCCCACCACCACCACCAACAAGATGAGCAAATGACAGTCACTTTTGTTTCATGGCTAACATGAATGACTTCCACTTTTCTAAAGTCCTTTGGTCCATTTTTCATGAGGCTTCTTTTTGCATGCGTGTGCGGGCGCCACTCTGCTATTCTCTTTCTTCCGCCGGGGTCCTCTTTACCCGTTCCAGGAAAGCATCGAGTGTTGGAGGTTTGTTAGTGAACCCGTTGGGGAATTGGGTCAGAAAATACGCTCACAAATTCATAAAAACCTCTGCATACATGCAAGGTCCAAAAACAAACCAAACCCTCCATCTGTCACCTCGATTATCTTCTGATGGAGCTGGGAAATACACAATGTGAGTGTTGTGAGTGTGTGTGATTAAATAAATCATGCTGACCTTTCTTATGACCTTTCCCACCCTCCTGCCCCATCCGACCTGACAAGACCCACTCACATTCAATTCCCCTTCATCTGAGTTTTCTCCACTGATATATATATATATGACTGGATAGCTGATAGGCCAAGACTTTTGAGGTGGCTCCTCCCAGGAAATGTTTCTCGGCATAGCATCCGATATATTTACAGGATTCAAATTGGAGAATATTTGAGACAGTACTTCGTAGAAACAGCATGATTTGTGGTGTTTTAAATTTGTTAAACATGAACAGGAGGACTGGGTGGAGTTTGCATGTTCTCCCCGTGCCCGCGTGGGTCTTCTCCGGGTACTCCGGTCTCCTCCCACATTCCAAAGACATGCATGGCAGGTTAATTGGGTGCTCCGAATTGTTCCTAGGTGTGCTTGTGAGTGTGGATGGTTGTTCGTCTCTGTGTGCCCTGCGATTGGCTGGCAACCAGTCCAGGGTGTCCCCCGCCTACTGCCCATAGCCAGCTGGGATAGGCTCCAGCACCCCCACGACACTTGTGAGGAGCAAGCGGTTAAGAAAATGAATGGATGGATGAACAGGAGGACTTCAGACATTTTACAACTTGACTTAAATACATGTAGAAATCACTGTTAATTTTGACAAGAAATTTTCATTTAGTTTTAGCTATATGGTCTTTTGACTAAAATTTATTAAAGCCATAATTTAGTCATCTGGTTGTATTTTATTCAACGAAAAAAGATCAATTTTAGTCGGCTAAATTGAGTTTATTCGACATTTTCCTTCAGCATACATTTTAACTTTGATACAGAAAACTAAAAGACACCTATATGTAACTGTAGTTTAACATGCAAGACAAATTTAACAAAATGGTGTCTTTTAGTAATTGTTTCAATGAAACATGTTGGACTGACAATAACTTAGTTAAGTGCATAATTGAGATTTATTTTACATACGACGGTGTGTTAGGTCTACGTAGATTTTTTTTTTTGATTTTTTTTTTTTAAGAGGGTGGGGGCAATATGACGAGAAAAAAGTGGCAAATTTTCCACTTTTTAATATGACGAGAAAAAAAATGGCAAATTTGCAACGTTTTTAATATGACGAGAAAAAAAGTGGCAAATGTGCCACTTTATAAACGGGCAACTATTATATTGTTAATCTCTGCTAGAGCAATTAGTATCTTGTTTGAAAACCCGACCAAAAAGTACATTTGAACAAGTTCTTCCACCGTAGACATTTTGCAAACTGTGACTTGTGTAGCGCGACACATGCGTTTCCTTTCTGCCAGCACAACAACTTGACACAAACAGCCTCACGACCAGAAAAAAAAAAGTGGAAAATTTGCCAGTTTATAAAGTGGAAAATTTGCCACTTTTTTTTTCTTTCCGTATTAAAAACTTTTTTTCTCGTCATATTGCCCCCGCCCTCTAAAAAATATATATATATATTTCTACGTGGCCCTAATACGCCATCGTACTTACAGCTGCACAATGAATATAAAAAAAAAATGTTTAAACATGAAGTCAAGTGCAGTGAACACTGAACAGTTTTTGAGTGGTTCTTTTGTCCCACCCGCGTTTTGTTCCTTCTGATCGGATTGTGTGAATTTTCCTCACTGTATTATTTTTCATTTTCGTTTTAGTCATTGACTAAATTGTCTGTCAATTTTAGTTATCGTTATCGTCTCAATGTCGTCGTATGTATCAAAATCGTTTCATTTTCGTCTGGGAAAAAAAAGATTGTGATGAAAATTATGACAAACTTTTTCCTCAACGAAATTAGCACTGGTATAAATTATATGTTAAATGCTTAATGCTTAGTACAGGAGGAAACTTGTATATTTTTTATGAAAAAATTATAACTGTAATTGAACAAAACATGACTCCGCCAAATCGAATATTGGGGTCTAAGGAAATGAGCTATGAAAGAAAAAGGGGGTCTTCAAATAAGCACATACCTTACAATTGTTATTTATTTATTCTTTTTTTTTTTTTTTACTTAAAAAATAGTAAGCACCCCGGCACAACCCCCTGACCCCGCCTCCAACCTTAGACTAACTGCCTCCGAGCTGTATATGTCTCATCCGTACGTATAGCGTATAGTTTTCACATTAGTCTGCTCACGAGGTGGGAGTAACAAGATGGCCGCCCTGTGACTTCAACGGCTTGCACGGGCGTGTATAGGCTATCGGCTATCCAGTCATTTATACAGGTGAGTGGTTTTACCACATGTGTCCTTCTCACATGAGGGATTTCCCCAAGCAGCAACCAGCAGGATGGATTCTCTGTCGGATCCTCATCAGCTTCCTGCATTTTAGGCGCAATGCGCGTCGGCGAGATCGGCGCGTGCGTTTATGCAGTTGGTGCGTGTGTGATCTTTCAAATCTTCAGGTTCAAACGACCACTCGCACCACGCCTTGCCACTGAACTCCCCACGAGGTCGCCGAGATGCCACTGTGCGTGCGCGAGCGCATATCCTGATCTGCTGCTCTAATACCCAGAGGACCTTTTGGTTCCTTAACCGCAGGAGCGCAGAAGAAACACACACAAACACCTTCAAAGATCTCACATCAATCGCTCCGAACCTCTTGAAGTCTTGAAGAACCAGCACCTCAGGTGAAAGGTCAGCACACCTGCAGTGTGACAATCAATCAGTGTACGAGGATGAAGGCAGCATTGAGGATGAGTGGCAGGGAGGAGGAAGCAAGTGATGGCATGGAACAGCATGTTTTTTTGTTTTTTTAATCCATAAACAGGTGACGATTACGTAAGAAGTCCTGTCAAGAGAGGTGAGTAATTTGCACCAAAAGCAAACGACACGGAAGTGTTCAAAAACTTTAAAGCGATACAAGAATTATTGATCATTTTCCAGTATTGGATTAGGCATTGTGTACAAAGATAAAAGTGCAAATATGTCTGGCATCTTATCCCCTGAATTTTATTTTAAACCGATTAAATATGAAAATACGAACGTACCGTGTGGAACTCCATTTTCCTGGTCAGGTGATCGTGCGTAACCGGAAGCCGCCTTCGTTCATTTCAATGGGAATTTGCTGACATAATGAGCAAGAAAAAGACCCTCTTCGATCCCAAATACTTTGCCAATTCGGTTTAGAGTCAAATCCTCAGCACGTCCAGTTTCATGTCATTCCGTGTGGGTGGTGGCCGCTCCTAATGTGGGCTAAAGCGTGCTTAGCACACGACATGTGGCTTAGTCTAGCAGAGTACCCGGATGTTTACCATCCACTTGCAGTTTTATCTGGCTTTCGATTGGAAACAAATGTTTAGCGTGACCGCCGTGGCTGTACTGCTTTTGAAGAAGATCCTCTTTGTTGTAAGGCAAAATTCCACCTTTGATGTCCTCCGTGGGACTCCATCATTCCTCGTGTCTTTGCTGATGATGGCGTGACTGTCCAAAATGCTCGATAGAGTACTTAACGCAAAGATATTCATAAAAAGTGCTATAAAATCATAATTGCTCAGAATAAATTGGCATTTTTTTTCAGGGAAGAGTTGAAATGAACCATTTCACAGAATAGCTGGTTAGTTTTTCAGAAGTCTTGTGTTCCTTTAAAGACAAAAATACAAAGTAACAACAGAGAGCAGGGTTGGATTCAAATGGCCTTGAAGAAAGAACTTGATGAAAGAAACCGAGACTAAAGTACAGGATCTAAGCAACTGACAACAACATCGCAAATACAGGACCATAACAACGCAAAGACCCAACCCAAAACACAGTCACAACAAATCCAGTACCAAGTGAGAACAAGTTTCCGAAGTGCACATTTGTACGGCTCATCAACACGGTTGCGAGTTTCAAATCCTGCTTGGGGCCTTCAGGTTTGGGTCATTGGAGGGTAAAGTTTGGATGATGCTTGACACGTAAACATTCCGTGCGGAAATGAGCCACGTGGAACCCGGCGGGCACACATTTCGCAGCCTTCTTACTCAATGCGGCTTGCCCGAGCTCTGGTCGATATTCTCCCAGACTATAGGAGGCAGTGAAGAGCATCTACGCCCGACGGCGTTTGAACAACACCACCACAATGGCGTAGATGTCACAGACTTCTGACTTCCGACGACGTTTCAAACCACTGCTGCGACACACGGGCCACATCCCAACACTCGCACCTCCACCCCTTCGCCCCCCAACCGCGCGCTCCCGCCAATGGGGGTGAGCACACAGGGCGTCTCGGCTCTGAAATGCTTCGGAGAACTGAGACAGACACAATGCACACTCGCACCCATCGATGGGAACGTGCAACAGAGGGGCACAAGGGATGTGGCCCACACTATAACAAAATTCAGTTATAAATACAGCGCCACCTAGCCCTTGAGGCAAAAATACAAAAATACCCCACATACGGTATTTTGTACAAAATTTGTAAACTCATTCTAAGTGTGATAACTAAGTCATTTATGAATATTCTTTTACTTTCCACCACTCACAATGTTCAGTGGCATCAGACCTATCCGTACATATGTACTTTTTATTCTATTATTTATTTTTGATGGCCTCTATGGACAATAAAAGCAATGTTTTGTGCAATGAGGACAACGAATGATTATGTGTATATATACTTTTACAAAGCATATCAGGGCAACTTATTGCCTAAAAATAACGACGCTGATTTTTGTAGATCTACATGTTAAATGTCCGTGCGTCCGTGATATCGGCGATGCTCTGAACTCTTAAAAAGTTAACTGTAACGTGTGTATGTCACAGCCAAAACAGCAATGTTGGCCACTGTAGCATCATCGTAGTGTTTGTGCTTCAAGTCACTTCTGCAAAGTGGAGATTGACTGCAATTCGAAGTGTCCATCGGCTTCACATAACTCATATCTTACTGATTTTTGTTCACAAGAGATGACAGGAGTTTGGAGTTGGGATGATAATGGAAGGTTTTGTCTGTCTTGCGCCCATTTTTATGCCAGCGTTGTCGAGTTGTGCTTGACTCCGCTCGGCCCGCCGTGCCGAGCAACCGGTGTAGACGAGAGCAGAGAGGCTTATCTCCGGACGCTTGGTGTTTGCTTGCGTGTGATGTCGGACCAGTTTTGCGAAAGCTTCCTGGGCTGGGTTCGCTGATAAGCTTTGGGATGTGGAGATGCGCAGGTAGCAACAACAACAACAAAAAGTCTGCGTTGAAATTGGAGCCCGTTTGTCTGTGATGTTCTTCTTTAGCTCGTCAGCCCTCCCTGAGCAGTGACCGGAGCAGCAAGCCATCCAAACGTTTGCAAATTGGGACGAGAAGGAAGAGGGGATGGATGGGGGAGAAGAAAAAAAAAAGAGGACTGGGGGAGAAAAAGGATGGAGTGCAAAGAAAGGCGGACGGCAGAGGAGCGGCTGCACATGGAATGCAACAAAACGGAAAAGAGCTGAAAGGCGAGCGAGTGCGTGGAAGCAAACGAAAGGAGGCAGAGGAGGAAGTGTTGGACCGAACGATGAGAGGAACGCTAAGGCCACCTCTCTCCTCTCCTTCTCCTCTCGTCCCTCCCTGTGAGAATGGGCATTTTTCTTCCATCTTCAGATGTGCCGCGCTTTCATGCGCACACAAAGACGAGCCGTACCTGGCACGCGAGGGCGTGAAGGAGCTGGCACAAAGGTGCGTGTGCAACACACACACATACGCACGCACACACACCTGCCTGGAACAGAGTAATATATTTGTCGAAAACTGTCTGGTACACACATGCAGATAATCTTCCAAACATAAATTAACAATACTGTAGCCTATAATTCTGTGGTCCCCAACCTTTTTTCCACCACGGACCGGTTCATAACAAGTCGACAACTTTCGTGGACCGGCAACCCATCGGGCGTGGGGTGGGGGTTTGGTGGATAATTGACACGAGCCGGACAGGAAGTTGGGCGTCTCGCATCATGGTAAATCCGGTATATTTCAAAATAAAACTGTTCGTGAACTTGTTTTTTTTTTTGGGGGGGAGGGAAGCTAGCTAACTACTGTACATAGCATGACACGAGTCAGACATGGTTGAGCTCTTATACTCAGCTGCCACCTGCTGGCCGTTTTTGTAATATCTACCATTGTTGCAACCGTTCTCTTCAGTTGAGAGGCTGCATCAAAGCCTTGTGTATGCTCTAGCATGAAAAAAAAAAAAACATAAAAAAAAAACGTATAAATATGTCGTTGGAACAATAATATTTAAAATAGAGCATATGTATACGATTTGGGGAGCAAATAAGTTAAACATTCTCAATGTTCAAACCTTCATTAATTTTATAAAATAGGTACATTACTGTAAAAAGTTGCATGCAAAATTGCACTAAAAAAAAAACACGAAACAGCAAGACTGCGAAAAGTGAAAACTGAATTTATTTATTTGTTCATTGATTTATTGATTTTTACAATAAGTTCCATTGATCAAAATCAAGAGGTAGTGACCTGAAATTTTGCCGTACATCCTGAAACGTGCACTGTATTGAAGTTATTGAATGTGCATAATTGTCGATTTCATCCAATTTGTTGGCAATTCCAATTAATTGTGGCACTTAAGGAAAAACATTACAAGTGTGATGACAAAGCTTTAATTGCTTGTTTTGATTGGGATAAACAGTATTGATGTCATCGTTGTGCTTGAAAGCAAAGTGATGCGCAACAGCTGCAGCAGTAAACAAGCGCACGCTAAAGAAACTGGTGGCGACAAACAATCGAGGGGAAGTAATTGATACGCACGTGAGTGCACACGCGTGTGCGCTCACACACACTCACACGCAAGCGATTGCTGTAATTAGTTTGTTTTAAAGGAAGCAAATAACAGTGATTTGAGCGCCACAGCATCCATAACAATTTGCCCACCGGAGGGAGTGCACCATTTGCAACAGCTCACACGTAATCGCATGCGCACACGCACAAACTCTTGCCGCCCTTAAATGTACTTGAGATTGGCAGAGAGGGGTCCTCTCAATTATTACTCGCAGAATTATTATCCCTCATCATTAAAGCAAGGTGCAAAATAAAAAGGCTTGCTTTGATAATGGATACAAAGAACAAGTTTTAGATTATCTGTTTTGAGTTTGTATCCAGATGTGAGAAGCTGCCACCCAAAATTCCTCTTGTCCAGATATCATACCACATATGCACAACTATCGGCAGGTAACATCTGCAGTTACAACTCTGAAAAGAAATAAAATGGAAAAAAAAATAAGAGACCAATCCCAGATTAAAAGCCACGGCACACTAACTTTAGAATGTTTTTACATTTTTAGACATTTGTTTAGAAATATACAGAAGAGGATTTGGGCCAGTGAAGAGAGAAAAAAAAATTGGCAGGATTCTCACTTTATTCTGAGTGAGAATGCTCACTTTAATCTCAGAATTCTGACTTTATTAGTGCTACTATTATTCTTTGTTTTGTAGTCAGAATTTTGAAAATAAAGTCAGAATTCTGACTTTAAAGTCAGTGAGAATTCTGATTTTATTCTTAGCATTCTGAGATTAAAGTCAGAATTCTGACTTTAATCTCAGAATGCTAAGAAAAAAGTCAGAATTCTGACTGAGATTAATTATGACTTTAATCACAATAACATTAAAGTGAGAATTCTGACTTTAATCTTAAAATGTGAAGGAAAAAAGTCAGAATTCTCGCTTTAAAGTCAAAATTCTGAGATTAATTATGACTTTCATCTGAGTAAGATTAAAGTGAGAATTCTGACTTTAATCTCAAAATGCGAAGAAAAGAGTCAGAATTCTCGCTTTAAAGTCAGTGAGAATTCTGATTTAATTCTCAGCATTCTGAGATTCAAGTCAGAATTCTCACTTTCAAGTCAGAAATCTGAGATTAAAGTCCTAATTCTGATTTTGATTAAAGTGAGAATTCTGGCTTTAATCTCAGAATTCGAAGAAAAAAAGTCAGAATTCTCACTTTAAAGTCATGATTCTGAGAATAAAGTCAAAATTCTGATTTTAAAGTCAGTGAGAATTCTGATTTTATTGTCAGAATTCTGAGATTAAAGTGAGAATCCTGCGGGGAAAAAATGTCTCTCTATACTGGCCCTAATCCTCTTCTGTATAAATGAAATTTAACTCATTAACTTATAAACTCATTTGAAATATTTTTTTAAAAATGGATATCTGTTTTTGTAGTTTACGTCCCCCCCCCCCCCCCCCCCCATGACAATTTCTTAGTCCAGCCATTAAAGGTGTTGTTGTGCACGTCCCTCCAAAAGTTACCCAAAGTGACCTTTTAAATAGGTAGACTTATTTAAAAAAAAAAAACATATATCAATACTTTTTACAAGCATAAAATGTGTGCTGTGGTGCATGTTTATGATGTCATCTTTGGATTCCTTGTCCCGGAGGCCCCATCAGGAAGCTTGGGCCAACAATGTGGCGCATCTCCTGGACCCCCTCAAGGCAGCGGACAGACAAAATGTCAGCTGGACCCTCTACACAGTCACGAGGAGACAATTATGGATTGAGTATGAGGGAGTCCAAAGTTGAGGACCAAAAAAAAAAAAAAAGGTGGCAGGTTGGGGAATTGTAGCACATTCGGGCTTGGAACTGGAAATGTAATCTTTATCAACGTACAAATATCGTTATAGAGCTATTTATATTTGATCATATTTTTCTATGCTAATCCCGAGAAGCTGACAGAATATGGTGTACTTTATTGTTGTGTTGTTGTGTGTTGTCCACACGGTGGGACCTACCAGTAATGAACAAATAAACCAAAACAAATATGTTTTTCCTACTTCATGTCCTTCAACCACTGACCTGTATATATAACTGGATAGACGATAGCCTATACACGGCAGTGCAACTCGTTGAAGTCACAGGGCAGCCATCTTGTTACTCCCACATTGCGAGCAGACTACTGTATAAACTATACGTACAGATGAGACAGATACAGCTCATATACAGGGGTGGGGGGGTTGTGCCGGGATGCTCACTATTTTTTAACAAGTAATAATAATAAAAATAACAATTAACAAGTAGACGATATGTGGTTTATGTTGTAATAAATTTAAAACACCATAAATCATGCTCTTTTTACTGGTATGTACTGTCTAAAATTTGAATTTTGGAGTAAGTGTTCAGTAATAAAAATGTGTGTTTCAGCTGTCAAACGAATGAACATGGTAAGCTAAATCAATGTATCGACGACCTTGTCAGTTTGTGTTTTCTTTGTGTGTTGACATGTGCCGTGGTGAACCATTCTTCAAATGTTCTGCTAAGCCACAGCAGGCCTTACACAGATTTAGGGTTCGTAATTTGTAAAGCGGCTTCCTCAACGAAAAGAAACTCTATATACGCTTGTCTTGGTTTTTGTTCACTTTAGTCAAAAATTAAATCAGCAGGTACAAAAGTTCGAAAATGACTTACAAAAATGAAATAGGCAAAGAGGAGTAATTAAAGAGTTTATGAAGAGGTCAGGAGGTAAAAAAAAAAAAAACCTGTGTGGCTCTACTCCATATTGCCTGACCGCATTACTGCTGTGTACCACACAGATCCCGCCACCTAAAGACAATAAAATAGGTCCTAAATAAACAATGCTGAGGTGAAAGCGCTTACATCCTAAATTCACACATTTTAAATGCAAAACATCAACTATTATTGCCTTAAACTATTTCCTCCACACGTAAACAATAAACATTTCAAATTATAAATAAATATCCTTTTATCAGAATGAACTTAAATCACCTTTATCCAAATATTACTCAACTTAAAATGAGAATTTAGGCTCCTACACAAATTGTATAGCTCTTAAGAAGGACATTATCTATCGGCCTAAACAATTGCAATCGCCATCTTTATGAGTATAACACCACTTTGCTCATGCACGCCACTTCCACTTACTTCCCTTGTGAAATAATAATACAGAGTAGCTTTTTATGCATCCAGTTAAAGTAACGTGGGTTGTTTTCTCATCCAAAGAGGGTGAAAAAAAACACGGCAGGTAACTTAGAATTAGCAGCAAGAGGAAGTGTGTAATTAGACGAGTTGTCATTCATCGAAAACCAAATGCATAATTCAAACAGCGTTAGAAAAGAATGAACTATCTCTCGGAACAGCATCCTACACTGCAATTATGTTAGGCGCATCTCGTAATGGCTGTGAGGACTCGGTGGAAATGTGTTCATCTGTGGAATTTTAGCCATGGTTCGCCTCACTTCGGTCTCTGTCACGCATGCACACAAACACACAAGCTCACAAAGGCGGCAACAGGGACACCAAGTGGACCGAGAAAATGCTCTCTTTTGCAACTTTCACCAACATGCTTTCACCACTTTGTGTGATTGCACACTCTTGATGATGTACCTCGCCTGCCATGCATGCAAATACTGTAACTTTATATGTGTAAACCAGACATTCAGAAGGCTTCAAATTAAACAAACTTGCAAACAAAATCTTTTTTTTTCTTTCTTTTTTTTCGTTTATTTTTTTTTTTTTTTTACATTTATTTATTAGGATTTATATCGAGTGTTCTCTTAGCGACATCCTGTGGTTACTGTTAGTAACTACATATGAAAAATCTCAGACGCCACTGTTTGGGAAAGAAAAAAAATAAATCACCGCATCTCTGAACAAATAGGCTCCAAAGGTTTTCTAACAGAAAAAAAAAACTCATAAAAATACACTAATATAATCAAAAGAAGAGGTAAATAAAATAAATTGACCTGTAGTTATAACAAATGAAAATTACGTTAGAAACAGGAGACAAATTGTTAGAACTTGGAGTTTAGTGTGAACTCAAGTAAACACGCTTTTTGTTTTTGTCACCTGACAGGTCGCAGCCCAGATGACAGCCCATCACGCACCGTTCTCAAGTGGCGATCTGGTGTTAATGCATCACAGAGAATGGACTTGGAGTTGTGTAATTGCTGAGCTTTCGTGATTATATTTTGTAATTTGAATCGAAATGGGGTATATGCCACAAGAGGCGGGGCTGTTTTTTGCACAACAGTTTCTTTCCGGTTCCGTTTGCGACGTGTGGGCTGCGTCAAAAATACTTGTGCTTCCAACTTTTTTTTTTTTCTTTTTCTTTTTTTTTTGTGCCCCTGCGTTGCGTGTTCGCAACCCGGACCGGAAATAAACTGATGTGCAAAATCACGTCCTGCCTCTTCCGTGGCATTGTGGATTGAATTGAGATTTCCCTTACAATATTTCATGTTGATTCATGATTTAAAAGGTAGTGAAGTGGAGATATGATTTTTTTTTTAAATGTTCAATAAACAAACAACCCCCCCCCCCCCAAAAAAAAAGAAAAAACAAAAAAGAAAAAAAGGACCAGAACAGAAAACAAGAAGAAATAACGCAGATTGAATAGTACACTATTCAAAATAGGGGATCTTCATGAAACTGTAAGATGTCATGAACAGAACATTCGAAAATAATGCTCTGGAAAGAAGATAATAGCTGATCTTTTGAAAAAGAAAAAATCTGATTTGTTGTCACAGAACAACAACAAAAAAAAAACATAGTTCGTGCTTTCAAATTTTGCTTTGGACGTAAAATAAGAGGACCGTTTTAGATGGATGGATGTACTTTATTGTACTTCTAATCATACTTGAGTCGCACTCCGTACCAATAGAGGGCGGTAATTCTATTACACGCTATTTTCTAACCACTTTCAAACACCAAAAGAAGAAACAGGAAAACTTGCGAACAGTGGTTTGCTACTGTTTTGATGAGAGACGCGTAAAAAAAAGGCGTTCATTTCTCGGGGTTGTTTTTATTGTTTGTTTTAGTAGTTTTCCCGTTTGTTTTACTAACATGCGGCCGGGGTGCTGACGTTAACCGACATTCTTGTTTACGTCAGCGTTTCTACGTGTTATACACGTACGTTTCCCATCTAACATTAGTTTGCTAGTAATCGGACGTTACAGATTCCGGTTGGGATTTATGTGTGTTTTTGATGTTTATGACTGTTGTACCGAGTGCTAGCTTGTCATGACGTGCACTCGAGCCTGCTAACCAGTCAGCAGCAGCACCACTAGCACCGTTGCCTGCCGTTATGGAGGAGCGAAAGCTGAAGAGAAAAAGCCCCAGGACCCCCACAACGCCCGCGGTGGCGACTACGGTGACGGTGGTGGCAACACCGACTCCCACAAGCGGTTCTGTTCGGAAACTCAGTGCTTCCACCGGGGGGAAACATGTCGGCGGAAGCCACGGCACGGGCTCCCATTCCGGGCAGAAGAACAAGAATAGAAGGTATGTGGCCGTCGTTCACGTGCTTATCATTTCAAGGTGTCCATCGGATTGGAGGCCACATACTATACAGTTTAGTAATTTGATGTCAGGTTGGCTGCTGACTATTTTTTTTCTGTTTTCCTGAATATATTTTTTGTCATTAAAAAAAATTCAGAAAAAAAGGGGGAAAATTATTCCTAAAAACAAATTACTCCGAAAAAAACAGGGGGGAAATAGTCAGAAAAACTGAAGAAAAAAAAGAAATTATTACCAAAAAAAGATTTATTTTTTTTTCCAAAAAACAAAGCACCAACTCTGTTTTTCAGAGTATTTGTTTATTTTTTTAATTATTTTTTTAAATCTCTGAACTTCAGTTTTTTTTAAATATTTTTTATGACAGAAAAAAATATTCAGTAAAACAGAAAAAAAGGAAAAAAAATACTCAAAAAACAAAGCTCCCCCCAAAAAATTGGTCAGAAAAACTTTTTTTTTTTTTTTTTTTTTTTTTCTCAAGTGAATGCAATACGCTTCCGTACCCTCCTGTTTTTTCACAGCAAAACAGTTAAAGCTGCAAATATAAAATGGAAAATATACACTAAATTTCCATTGGAAGTTAAGATGAAGAGATTTGGTAACTCCTGGCATACCTAGGGGGGATATGTTTGTTGTGCCTGCTTTAAGGCAGGGGTGTCAAACTCATATTAGCTCAGGGGCCGCATGGAAGAAAATATATTACCAAGTGGGCCACATCGGTAAAATAACGGTATATAACTTATATACGATTACCGTCATTTATACGCAGATTTTCGTGGACCAGCCCTAAATTACAGAACTCAAGTGTAATTATGTTGTTCCGAAGAATAACACAAATGCTAATGGAACGCGGCAACACTTTCCCGGTATACGTTCCGGACGTGTTAAATCGACCTGTTTTGCATATATATTGTATGCATTCCCAGAATGCATTGCCTGGCGTATTTAATGACGTTATAAGGACGCTAATCCTTGTCATATCGATTTGTGTTAACAGTAATTGAATTTGTGTCGTATTTAACACATTTATGTTGGTCTATGATTTTAAATAATAATAACAATTAAACAAACCATAACTTTAAGTTGTGTGAAAAAAATGACATCCAGGACAATTCCCCTGTACGTTGCATTGCTCGTCTGAGGACTGCTTGTGAAATTACAAATTTTATATATTTTGATTGTGGCCGGCTGATTAATTAGTCCGACATTACAATTTTATTTATTTATTTTTTATTTTTTTAACTTTACAAAATCATCTCGCGGGCCGGATTAAACCCCTTTGCGGGCCTGATCCGGCCCGCGAGCCTTATGTTTGACACCCCTGCTTTAAGGTGTTATATTTTTTGTTTTGTTTTGTTTTTTCCACAGGGCAGTTCGTGACAAATCAAAGTATCAGACGGGTTCCAGCGTTCGGCCCAGCCCAAATCAGAACCAGGCCGCACCCATCATCCAGCACTCGTTCTTGACTGATGTCTCCGACGTGCAGGAGATGGAGAATGGACTTCTCAGTCTTCTCAACGACTTCCACTCAGGGAAATTGCAAGCGTTTGGTGAGCTGATTTCAGGAAGAGAAACTTTGCTGGTCGGGGTGGGGGGCCTTGTGAAAATCTGTTTTAGGCCTCAAATTAAAAATACTTTTTTTTTCTAGGGTTGTTCAGCTGCGTTTTGGAAATCTTTGTGTGTAATGAACACTAGACCAACAGACATAAAACAAATAAAAAATCAGATGTAGGCACTAAAATTGGAATTGTGATCTGCAATTTGAATTAGGAAGTTATGCACAAGAGTTTTCTTTTGTGTTTCCCAGGTAATGAATGTTCCATTGGACAGATGGAGCATGTGCGGGAGATGCAGGAAAAGTTGGCCCGCTTGCACTTTGACCTGTACGGCGAGGAGGATGAGTTACAAGAGGACCAGAGAAAAACAGCCCGTGACACCAACATGGACAAATTGCTTCTGAATGTAAGACATGGGACATTTCACATTTCTGTACCGACAAAAGTCTTGGATTGCATTGTCGTTTTAGTCATCTTTTCATCAGTAGTAAGTTTGATATACGACTGTTGAAAAATGGGTACTAGTTTTGCTTGCATTCCATTTCGGTTTAAGATGGCAGGTTCATTACGCCACTGGAAGTTGTACTACTTGCCATTTATATCGCCGATGATGAGTATTCACAACCATCTTTTTTCCACGTTTTTTTTTTCTTTAAAAAATAAATAAATAAATACTACGACGGCGTATTAGGGCCACGTGTATATATATATATATATATATATATTTTTTTTTTTTAGAGGGTGGGGACAATATTTAGAGAAAAAACCTCGCAAATTTACGAGTTTATAAAGTGGCAGATTTGTAAGGGGGAAAAAAATCAGAAACTAACGAAAAATACACGTAGCGTACTACTCGAATATTTGCGCCATTACTTTTTGGTGGGGCTTTTCAAATAAGGAGATAGCAGAGATGAACCATATAATGTGAAAGGAACACGACTTACAAAAAACTAAGCAGCTGTTCTGTGAAGTGGTTTATTTCAACTCATTGCCAATTTATGTTGAGCGATTATGAGTTTATAGCGCTTTTTAAGCATTCGCTTTTCGAAGCATTGACTATGGCCAGCGACAAAGATGCCTCGTTTTGCGAAGGTCCACAACCTGAGGATCAAGCATTTAAGTTCACTTGTTAAAATATATATTTACTTGTACATTCATGTTTCCAGAATTATTTACACATCCATACATTTTGATTTTTTTTTTTTGTACAATTATCTAAGTTGATGTGTCGAACCTGCTGCTCGCCGTCATTCACTTGCTTTGAGCATTCAAAGTCATTGCTCGCTTCTGATTGGTTAGTGCTTGTCAGCTGATTGGGGATCAGGAAGTGTTGGCGCTCTAGCTGTCGTGTATGACGAGTACATTTGAAATTACGAATGAATCCGTCTCCAGCTTGCAGCTTCATTTTATAAACAGTGTCCCTTTATAACCACCAACGAATCCTCAAATGATCAGACTAGCTACACTATGTGTATTTCTTGTAAGTTTATGAGTTGTTGTTTTTTTCTCGCAAATTTGCCACTTTATAAACTCGCACATTTTGCGAGTTTTTTTTCTCGGAATATTGCCCCTGCCATCGTAAAAAAATAATAAGAATAAAATAAAAATATATATACATTTATACGTGGCCGTCGTATTTTACAGCCATATTCCAAAATTGATGAAATAGTTTCCCTCAAAACTCTTTTTGCAATCCCCATCATAAACTGCCTGCTACAGCCCAAGCTAAAAAGCCAGTGGAACATTTGAAAATTGTTTTAATTCTTAAAAAAAAAAAGAAAAGCTAATTATATTTTTCCTTTTCAGCTGGAGGAGTTGAGTTCATCAATGTATCCTTTTTGGCGTCTGCAAAAGTTGACGCGAGATGATGTTAAAATGATACTTAATTGAGTTTGAGGAATCCGTATGTGGCTTTTGTTGTCCCTGAACTCGCCTTTGCAGCCAGAAACTGAATCTGACTGACAGCCAAGAGATTCCCAGGTCTGCCAGCGTGTGACTGACTGCCTCTCAGACGGACTTTTGTTGCAGGAAAGCTGCTCGTTGCCCACGAGACCCAAAAGCCAAGTTTGATGCGCCTAATGTGAGCGCTGCCAATGTCAATCTTACGAAACATCAAGATCTTAGTCATTTGTAATATTATTGACCCATTTGTCACCAGCATCTGTTTGCTGTCCTGTAGATGAACTGCTGCTTTCTAACCAAAGTGATATGAATAACATTGTTGTGCTGCAAACAGTGCGAGTTCACTCTGTTGCACTTTATATTAATCAGATCAATCAGTCTATAATCAAACACGTTGATCAAAGTGTGCTTACCATGCAACAAAGAAGAAATGGTATGTGTTGTTTGCATTATGTTTGGCTGCGAGTAGTCAAGTAACCCAAATGTTGACTTCACAACCATGCCTTAATTTCTTATGCGGTAATTTAAGCTTTATTGATTTAAATGAATTATCTACTTCTCAATGTGTGAATTGTAATCATTCATCTTTGACTGTCAGTTGGACAATGTTTGGGATGTATTATTTTTGCAGCTTCAACTGTTAAAAGCATGTATGCTGTTTTTTTTTTTTTTAAATAAAATAAGTGTGAATCGCAAGCTTCCTCAAAAACATTCTGCAGTTATAGTCAACGAGTGAGCTTTACTTTGTCGAAGTACAATGATTGCCAACCAGAGCACCCCTTATGAGGTATAAGCGGTTCAGAAAATGGATGGATGTTCCATGAGACAAGAGACTATCAGGTATGTCGCTGGGAATTATCCAATTTTATTTATTTGGTCAATTTAGTTATGAAAAATAATGAATTGTTTATCTATGCCAGCAATGTAAGCCTCCAAACTTTTAAATGCTCTAACACCAACTTGCAAAGGATATTATTTACCTTTTGTAGCATTTCTGGTTTGTATTTTATATTTGCATACTTTGGCTCAATTTAGGTTGGGAAACGTTACAGTTTACTGTACTGAATTTTTGAATGTGGATTTCATTAGACGTTCACCAAGCGCCATCTTGTGCTTTGAACACCAAATTACACTGTAAATGGCTGAATCAGAAACGCAATCACACGCCCACAATAGGTTTGTAACGTTCTTTAAAAAGCAAATACTGTATATGAAAAGACAGTTGGGGTGGGTCAAACAAACTGACAGGCTTTTGTTTGTTTTGATTTTTTGGCACCAATGATGTGATGATGCTGACCGCAGGGGGGCGCTGTATCGTGTGAAGGAATGTGTTGATGCGTATCCTTAGCGACCCGCGTTGTCCCTCAGCGACGGCATATGGTGACGAATTAATTATAATCGATAGACAACTCCGGATTCTACGTGGCTTTTTTTTTTTTTTTTTTTTTCAAGAAAGCATGGAGTAGAAGAAGAAGAAGATGGACTCAACGACTCGGTTCAGCTGCTGGACTCCGTTGAGCAACCACACAGAACATGCAGGTCACACTCGCAGCACTACACTGCATGGGGAGAAAAAAAAATACAATGTTGTACAAATACAATACTTGGGAACCATTTTGATACAAGTTGTAGATTGGGTTATTTTAGAATCAGCACCAACATTTTGATTTGGTTCAGAACAAGTTTCAAATACATGTTGCTTGACTTTTTTTTTTTTTTTTTTTCCAGTCATATGGAGTGTGTCACTTGAACCAATGCCACCTTGTTCATTATTATCAGAAAAAGTTTTTGTTTGTTCTAGTTAGCATGATAGCCACCTAAGACAGCTAGCATGCACTTCAGCAAAAAGAGCATTGATTTGCAACACTGGTAGTAACATACTGTAAGTACCGGTATACTAAAAAAAAAAAAAAAAGATTTGGAATAAATCTAACATGTTAATTGTAAAGCATTTCTTCAGCAATATTTTAAATATTTGATGCTAATACACAACACGTGACAAAATAACCTTTAAAAGTGCATGGTGAGCTGCGGACAAATTCACAATACACAGAGTTTTATTTATTGTGTTCTTGAAAACCATTGAAAAATAAAATTCAAATATGTTTTTACCTAAATTCTTCTCCAATTATGAAATGATCTGTACCCGTTTTCTTGAAAATTATTATAAATTAAAATTCAAATCTTTTGGTTGCCTGTACTGTCCTCCAATTTTCAAATCATCCACCTATTAAAAGAAAAAAAAACAAGATCATTATATTTTCAGAATTGTTTTTATTTATTTATTTTTTTGTGCTCAATCAGCTGATGTCTGACTTCATGAGATGCCCACAAATTGTGCTGAATGTTTTGTTCCCGAGCAGTTATTTGAAGAAAGGATCAACCTGGTGCTGCACTGGTTTGATCTCTGGACTCAGCGACAGAGGAAATACATGCTGCATTGTGTGCTCACGCGGTGCACCAAGTCTCAGCTCAGGTGAAGCCCTTTTCCCTCTGCTGTAAAATGTGCATATGAGAACACTGTCCATGTATGTCAATCACCCGAGCAGGTACTGTCGAGACTTGCTGAGCGAAACGCTTCCGACAACTCAAGCGGATTTCACAGCGGTGCTGCCTCGCTTCCTGTCACTTTACATCATGTCCTTCCTGTCCCCTTTGGACCTTTGCTCTGCCGCCCAAGTCAGCTGGCACTGGAGGGTTCTGTCTGAACAGGTGGGAAGGTCGAAAGGCCAACAATTGTATGTAATCTGTTGGGTAATTGATGGGGCTCCACTGAAATCAACCTCAGGATTGTTTGTGGGCGGGGCGCTGCATACGACAAGGATGGTTCCTTCCCTACATGCCTGGAGAAAAGGAGTTTGGCGCGTGGAAGAATCACTTCATCTCCTGCATCAACACATCGGTCATGCTGACTACTCATCAGGCAGCACACTATCAGACGTCATCCGGGCAATCTTATGATTGGGAGGAGGAAGAAGAAGATGAAGAGATCGTGACAGAGAGACTCACCAGGCAGATGATCAGAGCAAAGATTCACGAGGAGAAGAGTGAGTGAAAGCAACCAAGAGTCAATTATAAACCAAAAAAAAGAAGCATAACAAATGTAGCATATGTCATATCTTTTTGCAGGAATAGCACTGAGAAGCAGGAAAGCCTGGAGCAGCAGCACAAAGTTGGGCGGATCGGGAGGCGGTCGCCCCACGAGTC
Source organism: Festucalex cinctus (assembly GCF_051991245.1). Taxonomy (NCBI): domain Eukaryota; kingdom Metazoa; phylum Chordata; class Actinopteri; order Syngnathiformes; family Syngnathidae; genus Festucalex; species Festucalex cinctus. Next base: position 22,401,001 of record NC_135412.1, on the reverse strand, counting down.
AAGCAATCGCACTCGGGACAGCACGCAGGACCTCCGGACCTCCTGACTTGAGTCTGAGCGCAAGCAGCGGCTTGAGCTTGGAGAGGAACATGGGACAAAACTCAAGCAGGTCAGAAATTGATTCAACAACATTCTGCAATCATCAATATCAATTCAATGTCTACACCCCCTTAAGTCATTCACTCCCAGCAGCCATTTTCACGGAAGCAACCCCCTTCGCTCCCGGTTGTTTTACTGGATTTTGACTGATTGTGTAAGGCCCACAGAATATTGTGTTCTATTTCTATCAAAACATGAGAAAAGAAAGATTAGAGACTCCTTTCAACAGGGAAAAAAAAAGGCGGAAAATTTTTTATCTGTTTCAGTTTTGCAGCAATTAGCATCAGAATATAGCTAAGTTTCATCAATATTCACATTCCGGGTGAAAACACTTACAAAAACAGCTTGTTGCAACATGGCCTTGGCTGATCTCTTATACTCTGCTGCCACCTGCTGGCCTTTTTTTAAAACTACGATTGCTTTAAACCACGTTTTCATGTGTCAGAAGGTGCATCAAAGTCTTCTGAATGCTCTTGCATAAAATAAAACGTAAAATAAAACATGTAAACACATTTTTGGGAGGGAAGGACAAAGTATTATAAAACATTTTTACACGTTTTTGGGATTGAATGAGTTAAAAAAAAAAAAGCCCTGCAATTGGCTGGCAAACAGTTCAGGGTGTACCCCGCCTACTGCCCATAGCCAGCTGGCATAGGCTCCAGCACCCCCGTGACCCTTGTGAGGAGCAAGTGGTCCAGAAAATGAATGGATGGATGAGTTAAAATAAATAAAGTAAGCTTGCAGGTCGCGTTCCTGTTCCAGCACAAAGTTCAAGTTGATCACTCGTCAATATTGCAATTGGTAATAAGTAGGGGTGTGAATTGCCTAGTACCTGACGATTCGATTCGTATCACGATTCACAGGTCACGATTCGATTCGATACCGATTAATCCCGATACGAATGGTCACGATTCGATACCGATTAATCCCGATACGAATTTATAAGTCGATTGTTGCGATTTTTTTCCATTCAAATTTAGAAAATACTATCAGTAAATTTGTTCATGTACACTGTAAGATTTGTATGAATATATTTATCTAAAACTTGAGGCTTATAACCGTGAGCCACTGTACACAAACAGTTTGCAATCTGTTTCACATTTGAACAGCATTAAAATAAAAATATTAAGGCTTAATGTGCCGTTCATATAACATTCTTCCATGCTCAAGGTGTGAATCCTAAAAAAAAAATAAAAAAAAAAATTGATTCTGCCGATTATTGAATCGATTCGAGAATCGCGCGATGTAGTATCGCGATATATCGCCGAATCGATTTTTTTTTAACACCCCTAGTAATAAGCTAAGCTGCCGTTTGAAATGTTCTGCACAGAGCGAGTGGGCCACTGTCCAAATACGTCTCCAGACCTGCACCGCCGGAACCCTCCGGCATCTCCCGGCATCCTGCAAAGAGCTTGCTGTTGCTCTCCAACAAAATTCCTGCTTACGAGGTGACCCGCCAACTTCAAGATGGAAAATGGTGAGTGCGCTTCAGCGGTTAACACCATTTTTGGGCCCCTTGCGTCACGTAGCTGGTGCTGAGCGGCGCCAAGGCGGACGTGATCGTGGTCCTCTATGACCACCGAGCGACACTCTCGGCATTGTGGTCCCAGGTGGAGGGGGCTGCTTCCGGCCGCACGTTCGAGAGGCTCGGCCTGTTAGTGCCTGGAGGAACGCAAGAAGTTCACCTCTTTCACAGTGAGAATTCATTTCTTTGAATTTTCAAACCCACATGAGATTCTTTTCTAGTCCCAATGAACATTTTTCTACTTCATATCTTGAGGTGTACCATGATGAGTAGGGGTGGGAACCTCTGGGTAGCTCACGATACTTTATGCGATACAAGGCTCACGATAACGATTATCTCACGATATGACGATACCGCCATTATCGATATATCAGGTAATAAATCCATGATAAAACTACTCAAGACATAAACGGATGTTTTTCAATGAGTAAATTGTTTCTTTTTGTACCATCACTGAAACACAATATTAAAACTGGTGTCTTCTTCAAATTGAGTACTTTCGTGTATTTTTTTGCAGTGGAAAGACAGTGTTTACACCGCTCCAGCGAATCGCAGAGCGGGGGATGGCGTGTCGCAAACGTGGCCGGGCGAACGTGTCAGCTGCGTGACGTCACTCCCGTGGCAATTTGAAAGCACGCACGGATTTATTTATTTTTTTCACTCACTTACTCACTCACAGAAGCTTACGTGTGTGAATGAGTGAGTGAAGAAAAAAAAAATCCGTGCATGCTTTCAAAATTGCCGCGGGAGTGACGTCACGCAGCTGACACGTTCACTCGGCCCCGTTTGCGACACGCCACCCCCCGCTCTGCGATTGGCTGGAGGGTTGTAAACACTGTCTTTCCACAGAAACGTCCCGCTGTTTACAAAACAAACACAAAATGGCAAAATACAGGCTGGGGGGCGGGGTGGGGGTTTAGGACGAAATTACCACAAAAGGTTAACAAAAACACAGATGTGTAGACTGAGAGAAAGTTAAAGTGTGTACATCCTGTATTTAAAAAGTGCATTTTCCTGAGTGAATCCGACAGACAGCCCCTTTAAATATGAAATCCAATGAAATCAATATTAATATTCCTCAGAAATTGTGTGCTTCAGAAAATCAAAATGTTTTAAAATGTTGAAATTGAAGATATAATTCACATTTGTCAGTTTCTAGACAGATAAAAGTAAGCTGCTGGGTCTTCTTTGTCTGAAGACTCGCGTCCATTTCCCTGAAACTCACATGAGGAGCCCCCCCTAGCAGCCCGCCAAGTAATTGCTCAATAAGTCATGAACAATGGAGCTGTTACAGTGCGTGTATATTAACTACAAATATCGCCATACTTGCGTACGCGTATCGATAATCTAGCATGGGACAAAGTATTGCGATTTATCGCGCTATCGATATATCGTCACACTCCTAATGGTGAACTTTTGAGACGTATGTTATCTTTGTTTTGTGTCCCCGCAGACAGCTGCTTATCAGACAGAAACATTCTGACTCCAGCCCACCGAGATTTCTGGGAGAAAGTGTCCATCCTGGTGGAGCCCGCCGAGCAAGGCGGCGCCATCGACATTTTCTCGCCGTGTGCGGCATCAGGTGGGTGATCTCCACTCCCACTGCGATTCAGTTGCACTTCAGCGACTCAGCCGCTCGTCTCTCTCAGCTTCAGGTGTGGCGCTCATGCAGAAGCTGGCCGCTCTTACGGGTCTGAAGGTTTGGGCACCCGCGGGTCTCGCGACTGGAACGTTTCAAAATAGTGAGTTTTGCAACCAAAGTCTTTTAACGTACAACATTCCGTTCAAAATGAACCACAGCCGCTTGTTTGCTGCACATCTTCAAGTCCTTAGCGATTGGTCTGACGGCAGCATCGGTGCCATCGGGCACGCCAAGCCGCAACCGGGAGGCCCGGCGCTCCGTTACATCAGTGAGCCGGTTCTGCTGGGCTGGTGCCGACAGGCCCACTGGATGGACGACGCGCTGAAGGAGATGAAAACCTGTCTGGAGTTTCGGCTTCAGCAGGTTGGCCTTCAAGCCCGCGCCAGAGCTCTGGGTGGGTGTCACACTTCTTGCAGGTTTTTCTGGGAACTCTGCAGCCTTTGAACTCTGGTGACCTTTTAGGCCATTCTCTGTGGGAGAGCGTCTGTCTTGAGGATCTGTGTTTGTCCGAAGACTTGAGTCTGGCGCTCACTGAGGGACTCGCTCGTCTCAGCAAACAGCCGGAGGTAAATAGTTGCTCATCGTTGAATGATCAGCAAGGAGAACAACAGATCCTAACGTGGTTTCACAGTGTTGCACAAAAAAAAAAAAACCTTCTCGAGCATGATTTTTGTGTAAATTATGAGCAATTAGTAAACATCCAGTCATTGATCGTCATTGTGGACTCGTCTTACCATGCTTGTATCGTCAGACGAGACCACTGGAGTTTCTCGCTGCTTTCCTGACGAAATGGAGTGACAATGAGGAGACGAGAGATGAAAAGCAAGCGTCCGATGTCGCTCTGATGTCGGGGCTTCCTCAGGTATGATGTGTGTGCGTGCTGTTCCCCAGCGCCAGGGAAAAGCCACGTGTTCATCTTTGCTCGCTTCTTCCAGACGCAGTTGGACTGGAGAGGTGTGATTGTCCGAGAGTTGCAACTCAGTGAGGATCTCTACATCAGCCGACTGAGCGCTATTGTGAAGGTTTGTCATCCTACCAAGCCCATGATTGTGGACATTATGAGTCTCTTGTTTACTAAAGAGCAGAGATGGGAAGCAACAAATGCTTCATTACTGTACTTGAGTACGGTATTTTTATTTATTTTTTCAGTACTTTGTACTTTCCTGAGCATTTAGTTTTTAGACTACTTTTTCAAAACAAGGTTGTTACTTTTTTTAAATGCATGAAAATGATTTAAATACTTAACCTGGAAGAAAAAGCAGCCGTCAAATATCTCCTGACTCCGCCAATCATATGAAGCGTTTCACACGGCGTCCTACATCCCAGCTTGTGATTGGCTCTATGACGCGCTATCACATGAGTTGCAATTGGCTCGATTAGAACAAGCCGTAAATATGAGAGTAATAATGTACGTCGCCACAACAGAGGATCATTTGAAAATTGTCAACGTTTTAGTCAGAACAATCATTTTTACCCCTGTATATTTATTTATTTATTTATTTGTTTATTATGTTAGCAGATAGTGTTGAACATTTTGGATATGAAACTATTTCACATCAAATGTTCTCATCTTTTTGATGAAAAACAACTTGACACACAACTAGAGAAATTGTGGGAATGCTTCAGCATTCCCACAATTATAGTGGCTCCATGCTATGAGCTAGTAAATTAGCTGGCATTAGTTAGTGGTCGGATTAACATCATTGTTGGAATGTTATAGCCGTTGGATTAATGTTACGTGATAATTTTAATGTACTTATTTATTTATTTTGAATCTTTCACCGTGAATCCACCTCCTGCCTGTCCCATTTGTTTGTGCATGTTGTACTCACTAGCTGCAGATTTGAAAGGGGGCGTGTCACAATCACAGTGACAGATTAGCCGAAACAAGATTTGACAAAGTCATCTAATTTTTGTTTCGTCTTTGTTTGTGAATTAAAATGTCCATAGGTTTTAGTCCAGTTTATATGAAGTGAAGTACATTTTAGTCGGCGAAAATGCATACTGATCTGGCCCTACCTGTCGTTTATTTATGAATGAGGGTTCGAGTCTAGTCTCAGCTCATTTTAGTCCGGTGAACAAATGTGTGATAGTGAAAATATTTGCATTTATTTTCCATGAAGGAAATGAACGGTATTCTATTTTTTTGCGCCATTCTTCATTGGTCGATTGACCTCTGACCTCGTGTGTGTGCTGAAGGCCTACCAGGAACCCCTCACTGCCGCCGTCAACTCCAACAGAGCCATTCTCAGCCTTGCCGACATGCTTGTTGTCCTGAGCCCCGTTGCAAAAATATTGCACCTCAACAGGTATGCGCAACGCACACACTCTGATTTCTTGTGTAGTTTTTTAATTTATTTTTTATTTCCTGCCTGTTTGTTGGTGACAGCGAGTTCAAGGCAGATTTAGATGTCCGGGTGCAGCAGTGGGGTGCAGAGCAGTGCGTTGGCGACGTGTGCTTGAAACTGTGCGCACACCTCCGAGTCTACACAAACTACCTCAACAACTACACCACCGCTCTCAGTACCGTTGACAAGGTAATGACGACTTGCGCAATCCATCTTTCTGTGTTGTTTGTCCATGTGAATATCATTGCTGTATGTGTGGATTTGTGTTTGTATGCCTGTCAGTGCAGGGATGCCAAGCCAGCATTTCGAGCGTTCCTCAAGAGAACTGACAGAACGCTAGCAACGCACATGTTAAGGTTAGCTACTTGGCCTCTCTTCAACTCTTTCAATTTTCTTCCTTTCTTTTTTTTTTGTTCATCCATCCATCCATCCATTTTCTTGACCGCTTACTCCTCACAAGGGTCGCAGGGGGTGCTGGAGCCTATCTCAGCTGGCTTTGGGCAGTAGGCGGGGTACACCCTGGACTGATTGGCGGCCAATCGCAGTTTTATTCTTCATTTCTTTTTTTAATTTTCTTTTTTTCTTTTTTTTCTTTCTTTTTTTTAAGTCTCTGAACTTTTCGAGCTTTCCTGAAGAGAACACTCTTCTTTTCTTTTTTCTTTTTTTCTTGTTTCTTTTGTCTTCATTTGTTTTTCTTTTTTCTTCTTTACGTTTTTATTTTTTTCCTTAACATTTGTAAAAGTTTCTTTGAAGTTTGAACTTTCCGAGCTTTCCTGAAGAAAGCTGACAGAACGCGAGCAACACACATGCTAAGGTTAAACGTGAACTCTTTCAATTTTCTTCTTTTCTTTTTTCTTTTTTCATTATTTCTATTTTTTGTTTTTTCTTCATTTCTTTTTTATTTTCTTTTTCTTTTTTTTCTTCTTTTCTTTTTTTCTTTACTTTTTTAAAAAGTTTCTTTGATTTTGAACTTTGAACTTTTCAAGCTTTCCTGAAGAGAACTGACAGAACACGAGCAACACACTTGCTATGGTTAAACATTTGTGCACTTGTCCTCTGTTGAACTCTTTCAATTTTCTTCTTTTCTTTTTTTTTTCCCCCATTTTTTTCTTTTTTCTTCATTTATTTTTTCTTCTTTTCTTTTTTCTTTTTTTCTTTACTTTTTAACTCTTTGACCGCCAAAAACGTTTAATAACGTTTAGTAAAATCATGATGTATGCCGCCATAAACGTTATTATTTTTTTTTTTTTGGTGAATATATCAGTGGTCAGTGCAACATCCAAGTGCAGCGCAGCCGAGTCAATGAGTTGTAAAATCAAAAACACCCACTAACTATGGCCAGCAGATGGCAGCGGTAGCCGCTTGGGCCCTAACTAGAGCTGAAAATTACATTGAAACATGACGCAATTTGATGAAATGGAACGTTTTCAATGCTGACGTGAATGATCAAAGCCTCTGTAACGTTAAACCTAACTTGACGGCGCGTCACTAAACAAAAAATAGTATCAAAGTCACTGTTGCGGACAAAATGTTTATGTAGCAAAGGAACACAATATTCTGTTTGCTTCGAAAAATGAGTTAAAATGCTCGAAATCCACTGGCATTGGGGGTTGTTGTTGTTGTTGTTTTAATAAAGTGTGGCAGTAAAAGAGTTAAAAAGTTTCATTGACCTTAGAACTTTCCGAGCGTTCCTGAAGAGAACTGACAGAACGCTAGCAACACGCACGCTGAGGTTAACCTTGTGTGCACGTGTCCTCTGTTGAGCTGTGACGTTGACGCTCATTTTTGGGTGTTTGTGCTTTGAAAGTTTACAGGAGCTGCTGCTGTGTCCCGTGTGGAGAATCCAAGAGTACGGAACCCTGCTCCAAGCTCTGACGTTGCACACGCACGCCAGTCATCCCGATCACGCGCACGTCTCCTCCGCCCTCAACACACTGCAGCGATACTCGCACTTCATCCAAATGGTCGAATGTCAAACACGCGCGCGCACAGTTGTCATCAAAAAGAGTGAAAGCAGTAATACAAAACGTTTTGTCTTGTTTCAGCTAAAGCGTAACTGTGAAAGAGAGCGTCTGTTAGAGGAAACCCAGCAGATGATCCGAGGCTGTCCGGTACAACTCTTATTTGCTGACGGCCATTACATGACGCAAGCACTTGCACATATTTGTGTGATGTGTCTGCATGCAGAGCCTCCGAGAGGGAAACCGGCAGCTGGTAACCAGTCAGGATGCTGATTTGCTGCACAGCACCAATGAACACATACCAGAGTCTCTCAGGTTAATGGAAAGTTCTACATAGTTTTGCATTGCTCCTCCTCCTATCATGTGAATTCACTTTTTCAGATTGTAAATAATAATATGGTACATAGGGCAGGGTTGTGGTGGCCGATTATGGCCTGCTGCTAGTTTTTTAGTGCGCCCATGGCTTAATGAACAATTTGCTTGCCTCCATTCGACTTCTGACCAACTTTTCTGCACTGAACGCAAGGCAGGAAAAGAGAAGAAATTCCTTCTCACGTCTCACTTCCTTGTTTTCTTCGGGCGTCATTTCTATTCACAACACCGCGATGAATGAAGATAATTCAGTTACAGCAGAAAATAGCGTGAAGCGTGAATCTGCACTAATACGAAAAATACTTCTTGTGCACTCTGAGAGTGCCACTGCCACCTACTGTAGTGGATGTGCAATTGCACTTTGCGGTACTATTCTAGTGTAGTGTTCCCTCGTTTATCGCGGTTTCATTTTTCGTGGCCTCACTTTTTTGCGGATTTTTTACAGCATGTTATGTTTTTTTTTTTTCTTGTTTTTTCATGCTTTTTGGTTTGTTTATTTTTGTTGGTTATTGCGCAGACATGTCTCTCGAACCCTACGTCCGACCAGGGAAATACGGGCATCCGCGGATTCGTCTCGACGAGGCCTTTCCAATGGTGTCTGTCCCGTCACTCCACGACATTGCATTCTGGAGATAGAAAATATATACTGTGCTGTATGACAAGTAAATAATTAAAAACTTTTAATAAAAAAAAAAAAGTCTTTAAATTAAAACAAAACAAAAAAACATAAATGATGAAGAAAAAAGCATTCATAATAAACTAAAAATCATACCAAAACAAAAAAAAAACTTTAAAAAAAAGAAGACTGTACTGTATACTGTAATCAATAAAAAAAACAAACATACTTTTAGAAGAAAATGAATGTAAATTAAAAAAACAAAACAAATGATGAATGAAAAAGCATATAAACTATAACTAGAGCATATAAACTAAAACTCATACCAAAACGAAAATAAACATAATAAATGAAAAAAATGTATACTGTGCTGTATACTGTAATAAATTGAAAAACAGACAAACAAACATATTTTTAATGGAAAAAAAGGAATGTAAATGAAAAGAAAGCATATATTACAAAGGGAAAAACATTTAGAATAAAGTAAAAATCATACCAGAAAGAAAAAACATATTTAATCAACAAAAAATATATATAGTTCAATCAAAACATTATTATTTTATTTTATTTTTTTAAATTATCGCGGCTTTCCATTATCGTGGGGAGATTTTGGAATGTAACACCTGCGATAAATGGGGGAACAATGTCGCAAAATAAAAATGCACATGCATTTGTGAAGAATTGGACTACAATGATGGATTGCTTTTTACCATAGTGGCTCGTGCATCCTTTTTTTTTTTTGGTATGCGGTTGTTGTAAGAAAAAGTTGGACTCCCCTGATGTAGGAAATAAATAATGTATCTGTATGCACAGACGGAGGAATACAGTTTGTGTCTCATGTATCAGATTAACATGGCATGCTTTTACGGGGTTTTTATTGTATGGATCACGTTTGATTAGGGCCTTCGAGCATGTGGCGGATGTCAGCCTCTTCCTGTTCACCGACGTTTTGATGTTGACGCGAAGGCAAAAACAACACACGCCGTTCACACTCGTGCACAGGAGCACACACACGTTCCTCGCTAGTGTGCCACTCGCCAGTCTGGCCGTGAGGAAGATCACGCACTCGCGCTGTAAGTTGGCAGCACGTCATTTTCACACGCTTCAATGCTTGCTTCTTTGCTCAACCGCCTTCCTGTATATATATTTTTGCATCAGACGTGAAGCACGCCTTCATCTTGGAGGCTCCGTCTCGCTCGTGGGTTTGTGCCACCGAGCGAGGCGACGAGATGGATCACTTCCTGGCCGTGCTGAGCGGCGCCATGCGAACAACTCTGACGTCCGCGTGAGCAAGATGACGACGCGAGGACACAAGGAGGTTTGAACAATTTGGACTCCAATAAAAACCTTTAGCATGCATCATGGTTACTTTTTAGATCCAGCATAATACAGAAAGTTTTCAACACACAAAGTTTTGTCCGCAATTTGTTACGTTACAGCAGAAAACAGAACAGAGTAAATATTTTTTCCCTTAAAATTCTCCACGCCACAACCCATCATGAGAAAGTTTTTCATTGTTTTGCAAATTTATTAAGAAATTAAAAAAAACACATTTAGAAATCACCTTATATTTAAATTTTCTTTGTATTCCATTTTAGAATGAGGCTGTAACATAAAATGTGGAAATGGAGCCACTGTACTTTATTAGATGCCAGTCCCGCTGCAGAATTTATATGATGGATTTGAAACTGTTAATAATAATAATACTACTACTGCTACTCCTACTACTACTACTACTACTAATAATAATAATAATGATAATAATAATAATGATAATAATAATAATTTATTATTATTACTATATATTATATTAATAATAATAATGTATATATATATATTTATATATATATATATTATATTTTAATTATACAATAATAATAATAATAATAAAAAACTTTATTGGATGTTATATTAGTTTATTAGATTAAATCCCACTTAAGAATTTATATGTTGAAGTTGAATTAGAAGCTGTTATAATAATAAAATAATAATAATTTTATGTGTGTATATATATATATATATATAATAGGGGTGTTAAAAAAATCGATTCGGCGATATATCGCGATACTACATCGCGCGATTCTCGAATCGATTCAATATTTTTTTATTTTTTTTTATTTTTTTTTTTTATTTTTTTTATTTTAGGATTCACACCTTGAGCATTGAAGAATGAACGGAACATTAAGCCTTAATATTTTATTTGAATGCTGTTCAAACATGAAACAGATTACAACCTCTATAAGACTGAAATTTCAGATAAATAAATAATACATTTTCATATAAATCTTACACTCTACAAGCTTACTGATTAGTATTTTCTAAATTTGAATGAAAAAAATCGCAACAATCGACTTATAAATTCGTATCGGGATTAATCGGTATCGAATCGAATCGTGACCTGTGAATCGTGATACGAATCGAATCGTCAGGTACTAGGCAATTCACACCCCTAATATATAATATTAATAATAATAATAATAATAATTTAAAAATGTGTAAAACAGTGCCAGTGTACTTTATTAGATGTTAGATTATTTTATTAGATATTACATTAGATTAAATTATATTAAATCCCGCTGCAGAATTTATATGATGACATTGAATTTGAAACTTTTATGTGCCCGTATAAAATGTCTTTATTGAACCAAGAGGGAAGGGGGGGAAAAAAAAATATCTATTTTTAGAGTTTAGTAGTGACACAACTACATTTCATCGTCGCTTTATCATTAGAATGTCAGTCTCCAGTTATTTTTTTAACTGATAAAAGAAATAAATACAAATAATGCAACATATAGCTTTAGCAAATAGCCTTCCTCGTATGCTTCTCCCAGGTTGCAGTGATGCTGACATGATGAGAAGTAAACAAAAAAACAACTAACTATATCGTTTTCTTCTGTGCTCATCAGATAGTAAATTGAATACAAGGTGACCTCCTGTAGCTAACATTGTCATTCATGTCTAAAGTCTGCGGTTGGCGAGGTTTGGGTTGTTGTTGTTGTTGTTGGTTCTGTGCGCTGCAGACGTGTGCATAGCCTGATCCTTGCCACTGCTCAGAGGATTGTTCAGTGGCGCCCCGTTGCCCCCTGTCCCTTTTGCAGACGTGTAGCCTTTTGGTTTTGGGATCCGCGTCGGCCCGGGCCGTCGGAATGATTCTTGAGGGATCTGGAGGAGCGTGGAGAGGAGACAGAATGATTTGAGGTTTGCGTTCCACGAGCAGCTCAACAAGCCTTGCAGTTGGTTGACCATTAGGTGGAGCCAAACGCATGGAATAAGTTCCACAAAAACATTTCCCTTTGCAGATGTTGCAGACACACTTGCACGTCGTTTGGGAAGGACTCGTAAATGTTTGATTCAAAACGTGTCAGAAAATGGGCAAATATGTTTGTCAGTTAGTTTTCCTACAATGATGTCCATGAGTTTCATCTTGCTTCATTTTGATAACTTTGGATTTTTACTACTTCAATTCAAAATTCAATTCAATTCAAGTAATGAAAAGGGACAGAAAGAAGTCAAACTTATGTTGTCTGCCCCTCATCAACAACAACAAAATAATCAACACAAAATAAACGACAGCGAGCGGTCAAGACGCTTTCAATACAACAATTCTATATCATAATTCAGCAGCATGTCCTTGTGCTTTATGTATTTTTTCAGTAATTGAGTTTTTCAAGTTTTTTAATATACAGATAGACTGAGACTGTTTTACAATCCAGATTGTTCCATAAACTGACATCGTAGGTTGAAATACGTTGTTCTTTTTTTGTTTTTTTTGTTTTTTTTTGTTATATATTTTGTTTTGGGGAAAATATCTGTTCCTCTTAATTTATACTCACTTTCCCTTTAAAAGAAAAAACTAACAAAAACAATGTGTATACAGTATTAACTGGTAAACTTTAATGATGGGCTTTAAACATTATTTTGAGACGGTTAAACTCCATCAATTCATTACATTTGAAAGTTTTAAGTTGTATAAAAAAATGGATTCTTGTGGTCTCTGTATCCGCAGCCGCAAACGACACGAATTGCACGTTTCTCTAAAAGAAAGATGGAATCGTTTTTTGTAGGCACACCCCCACACTTAAATGCAATAGGTCAGGTATGGAACAATCAATGAATTATTAAACAATAACAAAGCATTCTTGTTCAATGATTCTTTAGCCTTGTGCAAAACTGCTCAAATTTGTGATACCTTCGATTTGACGCATTCTATATGTGATTTCCATGTTTAGTGTTCATCAATAATAATACCTAAGAACTTTATAGTCCTTTCTATTGCTGTACCTTGCACAGTCAGGAATGACTGTGCAATTAATTAAGTAATTAATTACTTCATGTGAGATTATTTGTTCATAAGTTGGTCTTACACACACGCACTTCTGTAATGACGTCTACACTGACGATTTTCATCTGTTGAACATTATTCTGTGTCCTTAAATGGTCTCAGTAGCTTAGCGTAACAACTATATTTGTTACTTTTGTTAAAAAGCTAGTAAGACTGTGACGGGCATAACATTGCCGAGTGTGCATTAATTGCTTCTTGTTGACTTCCTGATCGACCTGACACCGCTTCTGTGACCTCTCACTGAAATGTATTTGTATATCGTGACATTAAATGTTCCAATGCCTCAATGTGTCAATACTTGATTTGTGGGATTCGGTTTTCTGCTGCCGCAGGAGCTCAGCTTCCTCTTGCTGTTCCCATAGCAACCAAACAGAAGCTTTGTTTTGGCGCCGGTGCAGGAGAGCGCTCACATTTGTGGCGTCCGCATGCCCGCTTGTGGTATGTTTGGGGGAAAAAACGGCCCTAGACCGGCGTTATCATACTTTGATTGCGCTTGCTGGTCGCCGTGGTTGCCGCCGTCCGTTCTGGAAATCGGAGACGTTTGAGTGCAGCTGTTGAGAAACGTTTGTGGCGCTCGATCCAAAGTGAATCACAGACGGCAGACCCAGCTGCTCACTTTTCTCAGACGTTGCGCTAATGAATAGCATCTTGTTCAGCGTGCATCATGTCTTCTTCCTGCCCAGACCCACGAAGGATCCAGTTTCTTCAGCTGTAGCAGATTTAGGCAATGTAATGCCTGATTTAATCATCTCCTTAGTGTCGCACGAGTGTGGCTTAATGAGCTGGGGAAAAGCTTAAAGGGATACTTGACTCATTGAGACATTTTCAGCAGTAAAAAGTTCATATTTTGTCCAGAATTAATTTGACAACTTAATACCTTTAAAAACAATTTTTTTCCCACTTGCTGTCGATTGAAGATGACATCACCTTGTGCTGAGGAGGTAGGTAACGACCAATCCAATGACTGCTCACCTGTTTTCTGCTGGTCAGAAAACTGTGAGGCCCCGTTCACACAAAAACCCGTTTCATTTTTGTATCCGCACAAGTTTCTTACCGTTTGGGCAGTTCGTCCAAACGGTTGCTCGGTTTTCCGAGCTTCAAAGCAGGCTCCAAATGGAAAGATTTCAAAACATACATTCCAATGTGGACACCATAGTAGGATAGCGACTTCTCCCGTGACTGCGCACGAACCGCCAGTCTGTCAACAGCAATGGCGGATAGCCGTCCGTGTCTTGCTCGTGTATGCGTTTACAGCAAAATGTTTTGCGTGATGTTGTACTTGAATCACCCGGCATTGTCACTTCTCCTGTGTTGTGGTCGTCTCACTGATCTGTATGTATAACTGGATAGCCGATAGCCCATACATGCCCGTGCAAGCTGTTAAAGCCACAGGACAGCCATCTTACTCTTCCCATCTCGGGAGCAGTTTACTGTTTAAACTACTTTGAAGACCCCCTTTTATTTTAACGCTCAGTTACTATTGTCCTGTCTCAAATGTTCTCTAATTTCGATACTGTAAATGTATAGCCCCTTCCATCTGATGTCACTGCTTAGCTCCCGCTGCGCCTCCCGGAGGACAAGAATCTCAAAACAAATGAATGTAGAGAGCTTGATTTTCGGCAAGCGTTTTTTATTAAAAGGTGGGAAATATGTCAAATGTCACAACAACAACAAAAAAACGTCCCGAGTAGGACACTACATTACTGTGACTCATTGAAACCAGTCGTTTGGAGCCGCTAGCTACAAAAAATGGAGTTTGTTGGAGGGCAAAGTGGAAGTGGCAGCCTAAGGTATGTTGTTTTTGCTTGAACCCACGTCGATCACAACTTTCATGGTGTAAATTGTCATTCATGAAATCGTTTGCATCCGGATATACTCGTCTTGCTGTATATCGTCTTCAAGCTATCTTAGCTTGCTAGCTGCTAACAAACAGACCGCACGTTTACAACACATTTCTCAGCAGAGATCATGCCCGAGTTAAAGTGTTAATTGTGATAATCGTGTTAAATCGCTAACTTTTTGTTCAAAACTACTTGAATACTTGAGCAAAAAAGTATGAATGATTGTTTCAGTAAAGATAATATGGCACCTTCACCACGTCTGCCTCGAATTTACAATCAGAGGTTAATTTTATGACCCACTGTATATGAAAAAGAGAAAAACTACCTGATATATGAAATGATCTGAGCATATCCTCGTAATTTTTGTGGGTGCAAAGCAATTGCGTCGTGGTTCCGCGTTAGCCACCGTGATCGTCTTTCACTCCTCACTGTCTTTCGCCTGGTTTTGAATCGCTGCTGGCAGCCGAAAGAACGATCTCATCTCTCCTTGAGCCATTAGAGCATCTGTCGGCCGCGCACAAGTTCACTATAGTGTTGCTCGCTGATTTATCAACTGTTTGACCGATTTTCTAGCTCACACTGATTGTTTTCGAATTCACTCAAATTGACGCCCTGCCCTCCACCGCAAGGGGCGCACTTCAACGTGACGTCACACTGAAAGGGTCTAGAGGATCGTATGCCGAGAAATGTTTCTTGGGAGGAGTAATATGGCGGCCTCGCGCCTTCAAAACCGGCTATTCAGATCAGTGGTTGGTCTTCTTCGCTGAATCTTCTTGTACGCTTTCCATTAATTTCCCGTGGAAGCGCTACAGCGCCACTGCAGACTTGGCGTATATATTACGGCCGTTAACCGTTCGAGGCGTCTTCTTTTGGACACTCGCATGTCTTGAGACGGTTCTGTCTGTACAAGGTTTGTTTGAGGAACGAAGGAACAACTTTGCTTCCGTGTAATCAGGGTCTCAGCCATGATCGGTCGTTAACTGTTTCCTCAACACAGTTGATGTCATCTTCAGTTGATAGCAAGTGGAAAAATTATCTTTTAAAAGTATTAATTGTTCATGAAAAATATTTATCACTTTAATTATGAACAAAATGTCTTCTTACCGTTTAAAATGGTATACCTTCAAATAGGAAAAATTGTAATGATTTCTCTGCCTACATACTCCAGTCTGAAAGTAAAAGCAGCAAAAGGCCTACAAAAATGCAACAACTGAAGGTTAGCACAGTGAAGTCCTGTCAAAACATCTCCAAGGAGTAAACTCAGAAGTTGGTGAACTCTGTGGGTGCCAAATACATTTCAAGCACTTGTCGACTGCAAAGCATTCTTGCAAATCGCATCATTTGAATTACTATGTTAAATGTCCATGTAGTTTGAGCTCCCTACTAAAAATGGCTACCGCTGATGAATGACATGAATGAAAATTCATTATAAGTCTACACTTTTATCAAATCAATTGCTGTGGTGTTAAAAAAGTGCTGTTAATATCAATCATACTACTGGACAGTAACTTAAGATATATTATTTTTTTTGAGTTTCTTTGTGATAGTAGAGACTTCAATGGACATTGATAGCTCAGTTTCATGAATATTCAGTGACATTAAAAATGTGAGTACAACAGTTAGGAATTTAATTATTGATGAAAATGTGAGTGCATTTGCATCCCAAAAAATGAAAACAAAAATGTTAACTTCACATGCGGCAAAAATCAACTTAAAGAACAACTTTTTTTTTGTTCATTGTTTCTTCTTCTTTAGTTTTTTTTAATTGCACACAACCAAAACATGCTGCATTCAGTGAATAAATGAGGCGGGTGAGCATGAATGACACACTAGAACAACTTTAATTCTCGGAAACAAACTCATATGACGTATGATAGGACATCTAGTGTACATCAGTAAATTGCAACACAGTACGTGCACTGTTTAGTCCAGATGAGGCAAATCGAACGAGACCGAGCAAAGAAAAGCGACCACAATCGAATCCATTTGAGTCAAAAAAAGACGCATGTAAATGGATCAGGATCAGGGTTTTGGTATTGGATCTCTTGGGTGAAGGGATGGAGGTTGCGGGTGGAGAAAGGTGTCGTAAGGGTCAGTCATAAACATTACTTACTGTCATCTGCGATGGCCGTTGGTTTTGTGCGGCGTTGGGCTTAATCGTGATGCTACTTGTGACTTTGCTCTTGCTTTTGGGTGTTGCAACGCCGCCGTTAGTGATCCTCTGCTCCTGCAGTGCTGGTGAGCCGACCCTCTGAATGAAGGCACTTCCTAAGTGGATGTGGATTTTGTTGTCCTCTGTAGTGATGACGTTCGGCCCAGAGCTGTTGGATCTCTGCACCTGCCAGCCGTTCTGGCGCTCGGGGGTCACACGGAAGATGGCGTGCCCGCCGGGGACCTCCACCGTCTCACCGGAGACATTGCGGTCCGGGGTGCCCGTTCTGACAGAAACTATTTGTATTGGGGACATGGCCCTGTCGGGGGTCAGTGAGCTGCAAGAGTCAGGGGTCAGGGCTCTGGAGTATGTTGCCGTGGTGAGGGGAGAGAGCACCCCATCTGGCGAGCAAGGCCTGTCAGATTTTGGGGAAGCGCTGCATTTGGCAGTTGGGGAATGGGCAGTGTTGTGGATGATGGTGATTCTCTGTTTTGGCGGACCGCCACTTGTGGGGATGACGGCGGTGCTGGTGAAGGACGGCGTGTTGTCGGCAGTGGGACTGCTGATCTCGAGTGTCGCCATTTTGTGTCCGTGCTCAGGAGTCACTTTGATCTGAAGCGGCTGGCCTTGATTGTGGGTCAACACCACATCTTCAGTCTGTACATGGTTACTGTTTGCCCGTGGTTGTAATTTGCCCATCAGCTGGTGTGGGCCCTCACTGGATTTAGCACACGGGACTCTTCTCATGTTGTTATTGAGGTTGTTGTTTACGACGGAAGGGTCACAATTGTTGCAAATGGCCTCGGATTGGCTCTCGCCGCACAGCTTCCCGTTCAGCATGACGTGCTCGAACGGGACCGCCGTCAAGAGGTCATGGGGCTCAGTCTGGACCTCTTTGGTGGCAAGGTGCAAATCGGAAAAGCGCCTTCCATTCATGCCAGGGCGCAAACTTTTGCTAAATCGTCGATATCGTTCAAGCTCCCGCGTGAGCGTCTCCATCTCCCGGGCCACTTCTTTGTTTCGGACTTCCTGTTGGGTGAGCTTCCTTCGGAGAGAGCTTTGGTCCGTCTTCATGCGGCATATGGCCTCCTCTTGTCCCATGTATTCGTGGATCTTCTCTTTGAGAGCCGCAACCTCCCGCGCCAGATGACTCGACCTCGCCTCCTCTTCTTTCAGCCGTTTGAACAAGACATGTTCTTGGTTGGACTCATTCTTCTCAGCCAGCTGGTAAGTGGAAAGTTCTTTTCTGGACATTTCCAGCTCCTCCATCAAAGCCTTGGCTTTTTCCTGCTCGCTTGTGAATCTCTTCTCCAAGGATTCCAGCTCCTCTTTTTTCAGCAGGTCACCATCTACCACCTTAATGTCCTTGAGTTTGCGTCGGAGGCGCTCGACCTCCTGGGTCAAGTCTTTGACTTTGTTGTCCTCCTGTTGGAAGCGGTTGGCAATGGGTGTTTTAACAGGCTCCTCTTTGATTTTGCTCCTTAGGTAGTCTCTTTCTATCGTCTCTAGCGATTGCAACCTTTTTTTCATCATGTTGATTTTGGACTCCAAATCGACATTCTTCTCCTCCTCGTCCCTTAGTTTGGCCCTGAGGTCATCCCGCTCCCTCTTGGCATCGCACATCTTCTGCTCCAGCTCTGCCTTTGACCTCAAAGCTTTCTTGCTCTCGTCAATCAGCTTTTCTGTGACCGATGTGACCTTGTCCCGTTCCGCCTGAAGCTTGCCGGTGCTGTTTTGTACCTTGTTCTCCATCTGCTTGAGCTTCTCAGCCATGGCCTTTCTCTCGTCAACCAACATGACCGTCAGCGTCTTTAACTTTGCGAGGTCCTCCTTCAGCGTCGACTCTGTCTTTTCGAGCTGACCCTCAGCACACTGCAGCTCTTGAACTTGAGCTTTCAAGGCTTCTAGTTCACCTGAGAGTGCCTTTGACACGTTTTTTTCCCTGTCAAGGTTGCTTTTTAGTGAGGCACATTCCTGTTTACTCTCCCTGAATGCATCCTCTAGTTTTTCCAAGTCCGTAATTCTGTGGTTCAGTTTATCAACTTCAGCCTTCAAGCTGTCACTTTGACCGGCTTCTTTTTCCAGTTTGTTGTTGAGGTCTCTGCAGTGGTCCTCCATTCGAATCAGTTCCTCATCCTTTCCCTCCATTTCAAGCACTCTTTTCCGTAGCTCTTCCAGCTCTGACATGAAGCCGGAGTTTCCGCATTCGCCTCGGCTCATTTTGTCTCGTATTTCCTGCAGCTCCTCCTCGGCTCTGCGCAGTGCCTTGTTGCTGTCCTCCAGTTCATCAAGCTGCCTGCTTAGAGCGGACAACTTCTGACGGAGCTGCCGATTCTGTGCATCCTCGCTTGTCAGTTTGGCCATCATGGCCTCCTGCTCCTGATGGTGTCGACTGATGCAGTCGCGCAGCTCCGCCTCCAGGCGACACGTCTTCTGCTCCTCTGCCTGCAGGTTTTTGTTGGCTAAGCTCAGCTCCTCCTGAACCTGTGAAGTGGTAGCACTCAGCTGTTGGACCTTGGCTGTCTGTTGATTGAGCTGCTCGTTGAGACGCTGCTGTTCATCGACCACCATCAATGCAAAGGACTTGACCTTTGTCAATTCCTCTTTCAAGCTTGTGACCGTTTTGTTGTTCTCTTGGTCTTTTCGCTCTTGGTAGGCCTTTTCCTGATCAATTAACAGCTTCAGCCTGAAAAAGAGGAAGTAAGAAAGTTTTACCTTCATTTATTCAGACAATGAAGCCGCTTTCCCGAATGATCATGTTTCCACCAAGAGGTATAGTTTTGCTCATCACGGTATGTTTCGGGGCAATTAGCCGTGGCTTGCATTTCTCCCGTGGCAAGTCTCTGGCATCATGCCTTTGTGACAGTAATGTGGATAAAGTGATGATGATGTGTTCAATCGGTAAGGCTGCCGAATGAACAATTCTGAGCTCTCGCTTTAAAAAAAAAATAAAAGTATTGTAGATAAGGTGACATAGTATTATGGCATTGCAAGTTGCAACTAACCCATAAATTCAACAAAAGACTCTTCTTGACTCATTTGCTCCCAAAAACCTATAAATATGTTCTATTTTAAATGTATTAAGTGTCCCAAAGACATATTTATACTTTTTTTTTTTTTTTTTTTTTTAATGCTAGAGCATACAGAAGGCACTGATGCCGCCTCTGAACTCAAGAGAATGGTTGATGCAATGATAATTATTACAAAAACGGCCAATAGGTGGCAACAGAGTATAAGAGACCAACCAGGGCCAATGTTGCAAACAAGCTGATTTCACCACAGTTCTAAACATATTTGTGAATAATGATGAAACTTAGCTATATTTCAATGCTAATTGCTGCAAACATAAACAAGATAAAAATATACTTTTTTCTCCTGGTGAAAGAAGAGACTCTAATCCTTCTTTTGGTAGGTTCCATGTTTTAATAGCAACAAAACACAATATGCTGTGGGCCTTGCAAAATCCGTCCAAATCCAGTAAAACAGCCAGGATCGAAGGCGGTTGCTTCACTCAAAATGGCTGCCAGTTTAATCACAGTATGAAGATTGTGAATTCCAAATAAGGCAGTGATTTCTCCAACAGCAAACAAGTTCCTATAAAGTTTATGATCACTCTTATAGTAAACACATGCTTTTAGGAGTAATCTATTTGGAAGGGATATATTTTGAGTCTTGATTTTAAAAGTTTGATGAATTAGTGTTGCTAAGGTTTTCTGGTAAAACGAGGTACACTCCAAAGGTGTGGAACGGCACAACTAAAGACTCGGCCTCCTCACATGTTCGACTGACTAATTGCCTATTACAGGATTAAAAATGAGCGTCATTTGAGGAAAGGTGCCTTTTGTGTTCCTACCACTCTATTGCCACTTTTCTTAAACACGATGATTCTTTGTCATCCAGTCAACAGATTCCACCAATTCGATCCTACTGGAAAAGTACTACAGTTCATCCATGAAATAAGAAAACTCACAGATCATTTATATTTGCACTGTAAGTATCACACTATATGTAATAATTTCCGTTTCTGTGAGTCAAAGTTAATAAACATCTATAGTGACAGCCAAAATCAAACAAGCACTACCGGGTTACAAGTTAGTAACAGCTGACAGGTCCGTTCAAAAATTATGAAGGAATTTTTGTTTTTTGATAATATATACTTTTGACCCCATAGAAAGTAAACCTTGTTTGATTATCTGTAATTCTAAATTGAAAATTTAGAACCTAGATGTCTGTATCGAGAGAAGCTATGAATTGATTTTGAACATGGAACTTTTTGTCAGAATGTAATATGTAAGTGAGTGGCAAGTAGTGTGCATTATTATCTCAACACCATGTTGCATCAAGACAGATTAAGCCTCATAACTTAGGCATATGTATTATTAGCATTTTTTAAAAGCAAAAATATGAAGTATCTCAAAAACTGTAACCAATTTGGGGAAAAAATATGAATTAAATTGGATTCAGAGATATCAAAATGTTTTTTGGCACCAAAATATATGTTGGCCAGTGTAATTCATGCATTTACAAATTGCAGGGCAGCCGCATAAAGACAAACAAGTGTTCACATTCACAACCACGGGCCGCTTCATCTTAAATGAAAATGAATAACGTGCTTGTTTTGAGGATGTGGGAGGAAATTGAGAACATGCAAAATCCACTCTTAGATGTTCCAATGTAGAGTCAAACCCATAGATCGACTTATCATCCATTTTAGCTACATTCAACACTTTTACTTTCTTTCACCCTCATTTGCATCTGTTTTTTTTTTTCGTGTGTGAAGTTGAATTAGCATTACTGTTGCACACTGCAAAAATCAGACTTAAAAGCTTGTATCAAGCCATAAAGGCTTATTGATGTTGTTATGAGAATTATTTACTATGCAAGAGCAGAATTTCTAAGGTTATTCACCTTGTTTTAAGATTATTTGTATTTTATTTCTCACTTAGTTTGTAAATCTTAAAATTAGTTAATTTTTATGCACAATAAAGCTAAAATGCTGTCAGAGTCTGACAAGTTATTTTGACTTAAAATACGATTATCAGATAATATCATTCTGCTTATTACTTATTACTTAAGTATCTTATTTGATCAAGCAGTCTTAGCCTCGAGTGTTAAGTACTGTGAGACTTAAGTCAAATATTTTCCACATTTAAAGATGATTTATTTAGGAATTAGTCATAATAGTTAGAAGTAGTTATAATAGTTTTAGAATGATACTTTTTGTTGTACTGTAATTGTTTTACAGAGATTTACTCAATTCAGTGAGATAAACCGAACGGATTTTTACAGCTTTAGTACATATACAGAAATGTTTATTTATTTATTTTTTCTAATAAAGCACATTGTTTTACAGTTTCCCAAAATGTGAAATTCAGATGAGTGAAGCTATCAAAATCATGGGTGACGCTCCAGCAACAAAATCCACCGTGCTCTCTATCGTGACGTGTGCTATCATAAAAGTTTGTGGAATTTGGATGAAGTTAAAGCGAGCCTACCTGCGGCAAAGGCAAAGCTTGTCCCGCCGTCACTGCCTTGAGTTATGATGCCGTACATGGCGTGTGCCTCGCTCTCTGAGTAGCATTCCTACAGCCAGACCAAACAATAACGGATGTGCTTGTCTGCTCCGTGTGCCTGTGGACCATGACATCATCAACATGTCCTTATATGGAGCTTTGCGTTGCACGCACTCACAAAAGGGGGTGTTCTTGCTTGCTAGCGTGCGTATGACGACCGGACAGTGTGTGTATATTGCAACACTTTTGCTTCCCTTTAAATAATGGTGGGAAATAACCAAATACTTTGCTACTGTACTTTAGTCGGTTTTTCAGGTATTGTATTTGATTTGAGTATATATTTGTCTTGCTCTTGTTGTGCCAAGTTATCAAAACTGATATTGTATAGTATACAATATCTAAATAATACAATCTAAATGTACAATATATTAAAAAAAAGAAGTTATACCGTATACAATGTATATGGTTTAACTTTTCTTTTTTTTTCTTTTTTTTACTTTTTTTCATTTTTAACGTTTCACATTTCAGAATATGTACCGTCGCAGTTTTCTCAGTACTTGTACCAGAGTATTTCCCAACAACACAAATATTTGTACTTCTTCTACTTGAGCGTATGTTGTCAATCTGCATTTGATCATTTTCTTATACTTTGTCAAAGTAGTTTATCTACATTCATTTAAGGAGATACTTCACTTATTGAGCCTATTAAAGCAATAAAGAGTTAATATTTTGTCTATCATTAATTTGATACTTTCATTATTTTTGACGTACATTTAGTACCTTTAAAAACACATTTTGCAACTCTCTGTTGACTGAAAATGACATCACAAGGGCTCAGTTAACCAATCACAGCTCACCTGTTTTCTAGGCTTGGTCATGTGACATTCACAAGCTGAGCTGTGATTGGTTACCTGAGCCCTTGTGATGTCATTTTCAGTCGACAGCAAGTTGCAAAAGGTGTTTTGAAAGGTACTAAATATACGTGAAAAATAATGAAAGTATCAAATTAATTATAGACAAAATATTGTAAATAAATATGTTTGACTGCCAAAAATGGCTAAATAAGTAAAGTATCCCTTTAACTCATTCACTGCCTTTGACAAGTATACTTGTCAATTGTATTTTTTAGAGCGGTGCTAAATGGGGGCGAATCTGAGCATGCTCCACTGTAAATATCAAACTTGGAAACAACTTTACTGATGCCCAACCACCGGTAGATGACATCATTGCCCCATTTTATAGGAAATAAACACAGTTTCAGAGTCCATGGGAGAAATGGCTGTATTTTGGCAAACCTACATTTTTCTGCTGTCAATTATAAAAGAACGGGACGGGACAAAAAGTAGGGAGTCTATTCTGTTATTTGGTAGATTCGGTTTATATATAATTATTGAATGTAATATCACGTGAGTATTGGAAATGTAAAAATTTTCTATAATGACTGGCAGTGAATGAGTTAAAAATATTTATAACAAGATTCTAGAGGGACATTTTGTTTTTTTGTTTTTTTTCACAAGGATATCATACTACAGTATACTGTATGTATCCAGGCCATAAAGTCATTTAAATAATGTCATTTCCTGACAAACAAGTCGCTAGTTGTCTGAGAGATACCGAAAAAGTACAAACTTCTCATGTCAGGCATCGCGACATATGCTCAGGCCAAAGTACACAATAGGTTGCAAGATTAACCATTATACTAGTTTACATAAGTTTAGGTCATTTAATAAACCAATTTATTCAACTGTCATGTACATAAGTTATACGTTTCCGTTTTCAAAGGCTTCGCTACCATGCTGTTGAATTATTGATCACCCTCAGTAGATTACCTAAAGGGAGATGCTGCATACTGTACAGAAATGTTTTGACTGGTCTCCATAGAGTTGTCAGGAATGGAATGAATAGAAATGTTTTCTCAAACAAAGCCGGTTCAACTCAAAAATTGTCTTTACATTGTGATCCATTTCCGTCGCATTAATTTCATTTTTCTGCAATTGGCTGGTGAACAGTTCGGGGTGTACCCCGCCTACTGCCCGAAGCCAGCTGGGATAGGCTCCAGCACCCCTAGCGACCCTTGTGATGAAAAGCGGCTACGAAAATGGATGGATGGATGAATAATTTCAGTTTTTCCTGAGCATAAACATACACACAACTGTAGAAGCGTTGTTCAGCTCATATTAAATGTCACATATGCATGTGAGTATCCTTTGTTTTGTTTTTATTTTTTTTTCTATGTTCAGATTGAAATATGATAGGACATTTTATGTTTCCAAAAATACGCTGCCAAAATCCATACATTTTTTAGTTATCATGTAAACTAGTCCTTAAAGCAACTCTTTGCTGTTGTTTCATCAGAAGAGTTCTGAAAATATTTTATGAAGGTAGAAAAGTTTCTTAGTGCTGCTTAATTTCACGAGCTTGCTTCTGCTTTCATTTTCCATTCACTTGTATGAACACTTGACAGCTGTAAGGCCAGAGAGCGAGAGAACTGTTCAACGCGGAATCTTAGTCATTGTGTCATCTGATGTGAACTTGCCTGCTCATGCATGTTGCATATTATCAAATGGACAGACGGTGCTTACAATCTGACGCACATGTCGTCATCCTCCTGTAATCAAGCGCAAATGTCTCTTTTTGTCTCCGTTTCTGCTCTTTAATTCCCTTCTTCCTGCTTTTTTTCTTTCTTTATTATAAACTACAAAAGCCTCTTCCAACAAGACTTATTTTAAACAAAGATGAGAAGAAAAAAGAAGCACAAATCAATTTTGCGCCTTCAGACAGCAAGGGTGTAACGAGACTTGCGGTCTGTAATTGACACACGTACGGCCCATTTCAAACGCTTTCCTGGTGTCCATGATGTGCAGACTTGTCTGATGCGAATGGCGTGTTGCTCGCTTTGCCCCCCTCGACTGCAAAGTATGCCAACGGAAGTACATGCAGCTTTGCTCTCCCATGACGACCGAATGTGGAGGTATCGGGTTCGCTAGCGGCTGCTTGTGGTCAAGCAGTCCACAGTCTGAAGAAAAAAAAAACAGGCTCATATAAAAACAGTAAATGTTGTTAAGGGAGCATCACATTTGCCCCCCTCGTGTGTGCCAGTTAATACATGCTAACTCAATAACGCGATTAGCTAACACTAATCCAGAGGTGTCAAGTATACGGCCTGTGGGCCGGATCAGGCCCACAAAGGGGTTTAATCCGGCCCACGAGACGACTTTGTAAAGTAAAAAAAAAAAAAAAAAAAATTGTAATGTCGGACCAATTGATCAGCCAGCCAAAATCAAATATATAAATTTGTAATTTTACCAGCAGTCCTTAGATGAGTAATGTAACATGTACACGGAATCGCCTTGTGAGTCATTATTTTACACACAACTTATAGTTATGGTTTGTTTAAAAAAAAAAAGTTTTTTTGTTTTTTTTGTTTTTGTTTTTTTTAATCATGGACCAACAACAACGTGTAATACGACACAAATTCAATTACTGGGAACACAAATACATATGACAAGGACTAACATCCATATAACTTCATTAACTGTGCCACACAATGCATTCTGGGAACTATAGATATGCAAAACAGGTCGATTTAACACGTGCGGAACTTATACAGGAAAAGTGTTGCTGTGTTTCATTTGCATTCATGGTTTTTTGTTTGTTTTTTTAAACAATACATTACAGTTAAGCTGTGTAATTTAGGGCTGGCCCAAAAATCGCCAAAAAAATTGACGGCAATCTTTTTAAGTTATATACCTTTTTTTTTTTTACCGATTCAGCCCACTTAATAATATATTGTCCTTCATGCTAATATGAGTTTGACATGCCTGCACTAATCCCTCGACATAAAACGATACGGAATCTGTGCTTCACGTTTGGCGTTGTCATTTTAGGGGTTATAAATAATTGGACTGTCACTTGCAAGGTAATAAAATGGCATAATTTCGTCAAGATGTCATGAAACTTTATGTGAGGGCAACATTATGTCAATTAGCCAAATTGCGATGTCACAATCCAGCAAAATCATAAGCACAATGCTATTGACAAATTTAAACAAATAATCATAAAAATAGGCAGCTCACAAAAAAAAAACACAAAAAAATCAAATTTGTTGAGTGGTCACGTTCTCCGGAGACCCAATTATTTGCATACGAGCAATTAAAAATCTGTTTTACATCATAATGTCCCCTTTAAGAACTGCTATAGCCAAACAAAAGTTTTAGAAAATGTAAACAAGTTGGCTGGCAACTAGTCCAGGGTGTCCCCCGCCTACTGCCCAAAGCCAGCTGAGATAGGCTCCAGCACCCTCCGCGACCCTTGTGAGGAATAAGCGGTCAAGAAAATGGATGGATGGATGAACAAGTTATGTTTTTGTGCGTGTGGCGTGTGCGCTAACCTCACACAAGTCAGCTGCTAACTATTTCCCTCCACCTCACCTCCAACCCACAATAGACTTTAACGTCAACTCAGTCCTAAGCACACTCTTACCGTTCACATATAGACATGATGGCTTTTAGATGCAATGTTACGTTAACTTGGACGGATAAGTACTCGGCAGCCACATTTCTTACGTTTTGTAGAGGCATTGTTGCCTTGCAACGCTGTAGAACACTTGTTAGCCATTTAGGTTGAATTGATTTAAAAAATATGGCATTTCCTGTCTTATTTGTGACTCCCAAGTTCCCGTTCTGCTTTCTGGCCACTTCATAGCTTGGCAGGGAGCTGAAGAGAAGAAATTGTTTTCCACTGCTGTGTCCAACTCGTCCAAGAACGTGACTAACTCCTTAGTTACTTTGTAATCACTGTTCAGCCTCTTTTAACAAGAACATATTGGTGGCATACATCCAAGCTGTTATGCACAAGCATCAATCAAGTCTATAACGTGGGAAAGTCCAAAAAATGGATGTAGCTTATAAAAATGACTTGTTCTGCAATCATACTAATAAGAACAATGCTGGTGATTTTCCACAGGAAATAATTGCTAATAGCGGTAATTGAGGCTGTTAAAAGCTAAAAATAAGTCATTCATTCAGCTAGATTTGTATTTTTTACTGAAGGGAACAAAATGTTACCCAAAACATTACAGTGCTTTTCAATTGTTTTTTTGTTTTTTTGTTATGACCCCAGGCAGAAGAAAATATTTTGCATACCCTTACTCTCCGCTGTAACTCCCACACACTGATGGGACTTCACTCAATGAATTGATTGGAGGGAAACAACTCGCGTCTTCAGCTTCACCTCAAATCAGATTTGAGGTGAAACTGATGACACTGGACGTGAAACGCAAAGACATTTGGTGCAAAGACATTTTCTCCGTTGAAGTATCGTTTGTCTACAACAGAGAAGCTAATGCTGCTTTTGCACTCTCTGACAATGAGAGCGCCACTGCCATCTACTGTAGTGGAAGAACAATTACATTTTTTTAAAAAGCACACCACACCACCCCAAGCCTATTTGAGAAGAACTACCCTATGGTTTAAAAATCATACTTGAGTATAAATTATCTTAAGCGATTTGAAGGATACCAGATACCATCTGGATAAAAAGTTGATGTAATTTAATAATGATGTTTCGTTTTGCAATTATTAAAAATGGACGTTATATAACAACAACTGTTGAATAACTGTCATAATTCTGACTTTAAAGTAAAATTTTTGAGAATAAAGTGAGAATCCTGCCAAACTTTTTTTCTCCCTTCACTGGTGCTAATCCTCTTCCGTAATATGATGTGTGGAGTGGATGATGTCACAGTGAACAGACACGACTAGTCACACATCAGTGACGGAGCACAACAGTTGTCTGACATCTGGATCAGTCAGTCCACAGCGGCACTTGGAGCTGTGTGCTTTTTCTCCGTCTGCTTTCCTCACTATGTCTTCTGTTTTATTTGCTGACAATAATCGACTTTGACATAGCAGCTTCATTTGGGTTGAAGTGGGCTCAAAATGAGGCAAGGGAATTGTACTTAAATTAGATTGTGGGTCTCTCCGACTTGAGCGTGAAGTTGGATGTCATGCATGGCTTGTTCAAACGTGAGCTCATGACTTATTTGTTTGGAAAAAGAGTGTTCTTGTGGAATGAGCTCATGCTACACTTACAAGAAATTACAGAGCGCGATGGAAGCGCAGCATTTACCCTCTTGCCTTTGCTCCGAATCCAAACCACACGGGCTGTGCCCCTGATTAAACTTTACAAGAACTCTGCCGAGTTCTTGGAGTGTGTGAGTTCCTCCAAATACCAGATGACTGGATTGTGACCCAAAGACCACGTCACAGTACGGTTGGTTCTTTGCAGAGGTCTCACGGCTTGTCTGCATGCTGACACTGATACTTCCTTTTGGTCTCACTGCTCGGATCCTCCCAAGACTCCGGAAATCAGATCTGGCCCCCGAAGCCTATTTAGTCCGATTCTTCCCTCACCCCCATTGCCTCACAAGCCAGCTCTACCGTGTGTTTGCGTGTTTGAAGCAAAAAAGCAATAAAGAATCTTTGACTTGACTTTGTAAATCCAGCCAGTTTTCACTCTTTGCCGGGGCCAATCATGGGAAAGCAAAATAGTGATAAATCACTAAACCTCGGCCTCATATCTGGCTACAATTCACACTCCCTCCAAACCAAAGAGATTCCAAAGTTTGTACACTGTGCCGTTACAAAAATAAGATCTTGTGACAACTTCTGGGTATAAGCATGTTGCGAGTTGTTGGTGGAATCGCAGGCTGAGGTCATACATGCCAGAGGACGCTTTCATCTGTTCTGCGTGTCAACAAGACTTAAGTACTGAACCTCATCTGTTTGCTACAATCATGAATTTCAGTCAGCAGTCATTTCACTTGCCATGTTGAAGTCGTCTGAGGATAATCACACTTTGATTCTTTACACGCTACAATAGAAAACAGCTTGTTTGCCTGCCTTTGTGAAGCTGAGGCGCAAAGTATTGGTTCATCGAGTAATAAGCTCATTTGCCACAATGGTTATGATCGGCAACATTCAGTCAAGGTCAAAAGTGTAGAAGCATCTTGCAGTAAAAGCACCTTTTCCATCCATCCATTTTCTGAACCGCTTACTCCTCACAGGGGTCGCGGGTGCGCTGGAGCCTATCCGCCTATTCCAGCTGGCTTTGGGCAGTGGGCGGGGCACACCCTTGCCATCCAATTGCAGGGCACACAGAGACGAACAACCATCCACACTCACAAACACACCTAGGGACAATTCTGAGCGCCCAATTAACCAGCCATGCATGTCTTTGGAATGTGGGAGGAGACCGGAGTACCCGGAGAAGACCCACGCAGGCACGGGGAGAACATGCAAACTTCACGCAGGAAGGCCGGAGCCTGGACTCGATCTTGCGTCCTCAGCACTGGGAGGAGGACGTGCTAATCAGTCCGCCACCGTGCCGCCCCATCTTTTAATCTAGGCTTAATTATCAGGACGAATTTATTGGGAGGCCATTACCAGGGCTGTCACTGGTCATGCAATGAGCGCGTGACACGCTAAGAAGAAGTATCTATAACCAGGCTGGAAAAACTAATTTCTTCTTAACTTCCGTGTCTAAGCCGAATGGTAAAAAACTGGCATTACACCGACAGGAAGTGAACGTCAACGGCCAAAGTGCAAAATCTTTCGATTGGCAGATTTGACTTTCCATTGTGAGGAAAACATGGATGGTTGCCTATTTTCGATATGAGTTCAGGTCAGCACTGGCAAGTGTTTCCAAGCCAACTCATCCAAACTCCTGCATTTACGGACCGTCCATCGTTGCAAACGGGTCACAGACAAGCAGGAGCAGAAATGGGCCTTACCCAACTGTTGCCCCGCAGCAGTTGGAATTCCCCGACATGTCTTGGAAAGATCAATAATTGTGATTCAATTGGTTAATTCCATTGGCTGATCGAGTTGTTTCATGAAGAGGTTTGCCTCAACGCAACTGATCTCTTGCTTGACTTCCTTGTAGTCATCGCGTGGTCACTTCCCATGCAGTCAGAAATTGAGAGTTCATGGTACTGTTCATATGTTTGCCCTGTGACTGACTGGCAAACAGTCCAGAGTGTAAACTGCGTTTTTGTGCAGCTGTTCCAGCATCCTCAGCTGCAAAAGTCTGTGTAGAAAATGGATTGCTCTGCGTCTCAATGTTTGTGTATTTTCTGTCACAAGTAGACAATTATCTAAAATAATTTGTCAAGCTCTTGAACAGTATTCTGTTTCTTGTCAAGCGAGCAGATGGACAAGGAAAACAAATGCTGTCGTTCCTGGAAGTGGCTTTTTATCTCCAAGCATGATGTCATGGCTAATGTGTCACTTTCTTTCAAACGGGACCTCCAGAGAGACTCCATTAAGTCTGTCATGCTTGTCTCGCCCTGCACGCAAGCTCAAAGCGATTTGCTCACAGCCCTTTGTACCTTTTAAGGAAAGGTGAACTCTAAAATCTCACATAAACTGCAGGGCTTGGCTACTTTCAACTTGGAATGTTACGCCACACCCACATTAAGCATGGATTTGCTCATTAAATGTTATTTAACTCATTCACTGCCAATGACGACTATAGACGTCAAAATCCAAGCAAACAGCCAGTTTTAATTTAAAAAAAAAAAAAAAGAAAATTTAAAATTAAAATTTTAATTAAAAAAAATAATTTAGTTTTAGTTATAGTCTTCTGACTAAAATTTAATTAAAGCCTTAGTCATAACTCAGTCACCTGATTGTATTTTAGTTTTAATCCAACTTTAGTCAACAAAAATAAAGAGCAATTTTAGTCGACTAAAATTGGCTTTTGGAGGCCGAGACCCAATATGTGGTCTCAGTAAGACCAAGACCGATCGCAAGAACGTCAACGGCCGTGTTGTAGGGTAACAGGAATCCGTTCTACGCACGATGGTAGCACTTAGCAATGAAATTGTTGTCATTGTCGTTATTCATAACAACAATGATTAATAACTATGAATGAAAACAATGAATAACTAAAACTTCAATTCAAATTTCTTGTAAAAATTTGCACTGGCTGTTTGCTTGGATTTTTGACGTCTATAGTCGTCATTGGCAGTGAATGAGTCAAAAAATGAGGCACAGCAGCTTCTTGAGATTGTGTGTTTACGAATGGCCTGCTGAAGAAGCCTCTTAAATCAGTTCAATGATCTGATTTGCTGCGCTGTGAACGCACCCACACATCCCTCCATCTTCTTGCTCGTTTTCATGACAGCGTCATGGTACAGATGGGCATCCTTTTCAACAAGTATTCTTCCTGATGTTTGCTTTAAGAAGGCCTGCTGACATATTTGGAGATGAGGTGAATGTGCGCGTTTGATTTGTTAGGTTAACGTGTGGAAAACTATTTTGTGGTCTCGGTATGAGGGTAGTCTCACAAAGCATACGACTGCCAGGAACTCATAATCGGCAGCTCGGGAAATCACCCCCCCTCCCATACAAGGAAATGTTTGGTGCAATGAATCTCCAGTTCTCAACAACTTCATTTCCCCTCGTCACTGCTCAGAACGCTGATGCAAAGCAGGAATGTGTAGCGTGCGCCAGACTGCAAATACAGGTGTCCATCTCTTCAGGAATGACATTGCAAACACTTTTTGATGGCCCGCTGGCATCTCGGGGCCGTGGGTGCCGACAGCTTCCGCACGCATGCAACGCAGCAGCTGCCTGACAACTTCCTCAAACAAACCGTTGTCTGTACACAGCAAGAAATACAGGAAATCACTATTTATTGCAGCAGATTCAATTGATAAAAACATACTTTTCAAGGTATTCCTTATCGATATTGGTAATAATGTGAGTAGGGGTGTTAAAAAAAATCGATTCGGCAATATATCGCGATATTACATCGCGCAATTCTCGAATGGATTCAATAGGCGGCCGAATCTATTTTTAAATATCCATTTTTGATGGAAAAATATTCACCAAAATGTCTTAGGGTTCACACCTTAAGCATGGAGGAATGTTATATTAATGGAACATTAAGCCTTAATATTTTATTTTAATGCTGTTCAAACATGAAACAGATTACAACCTCTATAAGACTGAAATTTCAGATAAATAAATAATACATTTTCATACAAATCTGACACTGTACAAGTTTACTGATTAGTATTTTCTAAATTTAAATAAAAATAATCGCAACAAACGATTTCTAAATTCGTATCGGGATTAATCGGTATGGAATCGAATCGTGACCTATGAATCGTGATACGAATCGAATCGTCAGGTACTAGGCAATTCACACCCCTAAATGTGAGTATACTTTTCAAAGTATTCCGAAGTTCCCACTGTCTTGCTTACGTAGTTCTGGGTTGTTAAACGTGCTTGCTGTAAACTGTTTAGTTGTCACTCTCGGTTGAAGTTTAATGCAAAACTTAGGGTGACCATATTTTCGAATCCAAAAAACAAAAAAAGACACTCAGCCTGGCCTCAAGATTGTGGTACCAGTTGCGGTAACACGGTGCACTTCACCTCCTGTTATAGTAGTCGTGCAATGTCAACCGCACATTTTGATGAATTTATGCAAAAAAAAAAAAATGAAAAAAGTGGTCTGTTCTTCCAAAAGTGAATGTTTGCTCACCCTAAAACTGACACAAAACAATGGCATCAACCACTGTTTATTATTATATTTAGTTCCACCCTGCCCCACTGTCATATGGTGTTCCGCAAGGTTCTATCTTGGGGCCCCAACTGTTTTCACTATACTTACTGCCCTTGGGCTCCATCCTCAGAAAATATGGGGTTTCTTTTCATTCCTGTGTGGATGACAGTCAGATCAATGTCCCACTTAGTAAAAAGGACACTTTCACATTGAGGCCATTTTTGTCCTGTCTGGAGGAAATCAAAGCCTGGATGGCTTTCAATTTCTTGAACTTCAACGAGAAGAAAACAGAAGTTATGGTCTTTGGTCCCAGTGGCCCTTCTCACCCTTCTGGCGCGCTAAAGCCAACAGTCTCAAACCTGTGTGTCAAGAAGGACGGTGATTTTAAACTGGACCAGCAAATTGCAGCTGTTGTCAAATCCAGTTTTGATTTAGCTATTCACTCGCCTATTTCTTGTTATTAATTTACTGATGTCAAATTTATTTACTTGTAAAAAAAAAAAATCACTTAAAATGTTTGCTTTGTTCTTGTTTTTCTCATCCTATTCTTTACTGCATGACCGATTTCTGTTTAATGTACAGCACTTTGTATAGAGCAATGCTTGTTTTAAAGTGCTTTATAAATAAAGTTGAGTTGAGTTAACACCAAAATGTTCAGCCAAACCAGAAGTATGCTAGCTGAATGCAATGCAAATAGGCTAACGGAAATTAGCATAGATCTTCACACAAGGAACATCATCACATTAAACACTTTATACCAACCAAATGCTCCCACCCCCCATCAGATGTGTTCTGTCATGGCAACAACACTGCCCAGCTTGTTGTGGCATAATGTGGTACTACAACACGGGTGCTTGTCTGTTAAAAAATTGCAGTTGCGCGTGGTTGGTTGCAAAAGATTGAGCACAATATAGCAAAGTAAGTCTGTTGATGAGTTCACACTTTTCCTCTGAGGCCAACTCTATCATACAGTACCTACGTTTGTCCGTACAAGAACACAAATCATTTGGAACCAGAAATCCCGCAGCATTGTAAACATAAAAGGCAGTGTTGCGTTTGAAAGCAGATCTTGATAATAAGCACCTCGGCGATCATGAGGACATCGCCCAAGAATGTTCTCGACTTGTTTGACGACATCACCGCCGTTAGAGTTAAGCCAGCCAGATGGTTGCGAGATAAATGGCAAGAAGCCCTGCGAAGCAAATAAAGAGGCGGAGGGACATCGTGCTGTGTCATGTTTGCAGCTAGCGCTTCATGTCCTTCCAATTTCACTTCCATATAATTACGTTGATTCTTTTATTTTGAAATTAGAAGTATCATATACAGTACTGCACAATTTGCTCTAGCATTGTAACTTGGGAAATGTCATTCTTTTAAAGTTTGATCTGTTCAGTTTGACTTTCATCACCATGACAACCAGGGCGGAGTTAAGGCGAAAACGAGGGCTGCCCAGCGTTGCTAAGTTAGTAACATTTCCCACCCTTCTTGGGACTATTTTTCAAAACTGCAACTAGCAACAAATCGAATGACTTCTTGACTTTTGTCATTGATCGGTGAGTTCTGGAGAGCCGAATTCCGAGATGGCAAAATTCCAAGACTATTTGGATGCAAAAAAGTCCATATTACTGTGTGTCGTGTCCTCTCTAAAAATAACTGCATACATTTTCGATTTCCATAATCACACCCAACAGTCAATACAAGCAAAATGTGTGTGCGTGTGTTTTTTTTCTGTTGTTTTTAAACAAACGAGGAGGATGCAGACTGGCATGAAATTGGCTCTCTGCCTTGACTTCCTTGGAGAAGAACCAAAGGTGGCCAGTTGCCGTTCATCTCTGAGCTGAGGTCATGTCGTAAGAAACATCTGTTGCTGGTTAGCACCCCGTTGTCATTCTGCCTCCCACAAACCCTGCCGCTCCTGCGTCACTCGCTATTAGGGCTGCACGACATTGGAAAAACATGCGATATGCAATATAGTTGCTGAATATAGCGATATCGACATTATTGCGATATTTAACATGTACCTATAGAAAGGACATTTTTATTATCTAACTAGACTAAGTGCAATTTTTGGAGAAATTGGGAAATTGGGATTGCTGAAAGCTGAATCCTAAGATTTGGATGCATGCGGAATGCTTATGAAGTAAATGGAGAGATAAATTATGAAATTATAACCTCCTGGTTACTGGACAATGCGCTTTTATCAACTGTGCGACCGAGCAGTATCAGACACCTGGTAATGATGATAAGTTATATTTATGGAAGTGTGGGTGTAGAAAGTGATACTTATAAAAAGTTCAATGTCTGTCCCATTGAAAATGAATGGGGAAAAGTTGATATTAAACGTTTAAAATTGTGCAAATACTGTAAGTAATTTGGAATCAGACAATATATACCCTGGGAGGCGTGAATTTTTGAAGCTAGTTGAAATTTGAACAGTGTAAATTGGAAGTATTATGTGGGAGTTGTTACGCGGCAAAAAAAGAGTGGAGAATAAAAATAACAATAACGTGGGAATGCTGAAAAGCATTCCCACAATGAAAGAATTCCATTTTTTTCATGCAGCAAAATAATCAAACTCAATATATTCTTAATTGTAATTACCTGTTGATAATGTTCAACTATTGGATGGCAGTGCACATTTTCGTTAAGTACACTGTGTTCCAACTATGTTTTGCATTTGCATTATTAAGGTTGGAAACCCATGGAACTAGGGGCGTGGAAACCAAATAAAAAGAGAGGTCGCAGTACTAAATTGTATCAGTCACTTCCTCTTCTCTCTCCTCGCGAGCTTTGAGATTGTCTTCTCTCCTTTTTTTGTCATGTTTAATAAATGTCAAACAGGTAAACTGGTCAAATTCAGATAAAAGCATAAAATTCCATATCAAACTTGTTGCATATCTTTGCGATATGCATATTGCATAGGCTAATATTGCAATATCAATATTTTTTTTTTATAAATTGTGCAGCCCCAGTCGCTCTGTCATGAGGTCATCAACTCAATCAATCAAGGGGAGGTATCTGTCTACATTTCCGCGTATCCACCATTACATGGGTGTCAAACTCGAGCCCCGCGGGACAAATCCGGTCCAACCATGTCATTTTATGTGGCACATGAAAGTTTGTGATCATTTTTCCTATACTTCTAATTGAGATTCCAAAGGGGTGGAGTTTCCAGTAGGGAAAAAAATAGTTGTAGTCATGATTATGCTAAAATATAGTAAAAATATTAGAGATAGACAGTAGATAGTTTTTTTTCAAGGCAGATTCTGATGCCGATTATTAGAAGACAAGGAGGCCGATAACCGATTTTTGAAGCCAATATTCATTTTCAGTTAAAAAATACAATAAAATGGCAGAGGGGTAACATTGGTGTCATTTCTTTTTTTTTAAATACTAATGCCGATCTTGACTCTTGCCATGTTTTAAAGCAGGTTTATTTTATTTTCAGACTTTTTTTTTTTTTTATCTTAGACAATTGAGATCCATTTTAAATTTCTAACTAAAAAGTTAATTGGAAACTTAATCAAGTAAATGCCATAGCTCTCTGTAGTTTTTTGCAGTAAATATTTTTTTTCCAAAATTCAAAAATCCCTGAAATCTTAAAGGGATCGTTCGGCTTTTTTAACATGAATCTCAATTTCATCCTCACCTTCAGTGTGTGCGATCAGCACTGACTTATTCCCGACAGCGTTCTGTGACACGCGTTCTGGTCCGGCGTTGGACGAGAGGAAAATAGTCCAGCAAGCTGGCTGGGGTGTCGGAAATAAAGCGTTTTTCTTCTAAAAATAATTTGTTTTCAAAAGTGTGATACATTTCCATCACAATACTCCTTTCCTGAAAAAAGTCAGACGCCATTACCGCCAGCCACTACTTTTCTGTTCGTTCGTTCGTATCACTGCCTGGCGCCCTGTAGAACGCTAACCGACGCACTGCAGCCAGCTAGCTGATACTTCAGCCGAAAAGGCAAACAACTTAAGTACGAACGAACAGAAAAGTCGTGGCTGGCGGTAATGGCGTCTGACTTTATTCAGAAAAGAGTATTGTGATGGAAATGTATCACACTTTTGAAAACAAATTATTTTTAGAAGAAAAACGCTTTATTTCCGTGACACCAGCCAACTTGCTGGACTATTTTCCTCTCGTCCAACACCGAAACAGAACTGGTGTCACCGAACGCTGTCAGGGGTAAGTCAGTGCTGATAGGAGGACACACTGAAGGTGAGGATGAAATTGAGATTCATGTTAAAAAAGCCGAACGATCCCTTTAAGATTTCAGGGATTTTTGAATTTTGGAAAAAAAATATTTACCGCAAAAAACTATAGAGAGCTATGGCATTTACTTGCTTAAGTTTCCAATTAACTTTTTAGTTAGAAATTTGACACACGGGAGGTGAGGATCAAATTGAGATTCATGTTAAAAAATCCGAACGATCCCTTTAAACTTTCACATTTCTTTGTTTTAATCTCGAACAACAACAAATGGTTCAGAAGGTTCCCAGCGTCTTATAAAGTTAATTGGAAATTTTAAATAAATATCTTCCTGAGATGAAAATTATTTTAGATTTACCTTATATCGGCTGTTAAATTTTTAAAAAAGGCCAATACCGACATTCGTTAAAATGCCTAATATCGGCGCCAATAATCGTATACACTATGTCAAAAAACATGGGTGTACTTGTTTCTTGTTTGTGTTTTATGTGTAAATACAGTATCTGTGCATGCATACGTGCACATTGTATGTACTGTAAAAGTCATCTTCAGATTCTTTTGTTTTGATTTTCATGTGGTTTTATCATCGAATTAGTCAATGATTGCTTCAATGCGGTGTTGAGCGTGAGCATGAATTTGCACTCAAGTCAAAGCGATGTTATGTCCCGCAATTGATCTTGTGTAAGTTGTGCGATGGGACGGCTGGCTGCTGCGTTGCACGTGCGCCGGCTGACCTCTCGCGTTCCTGCTCCAGCAGGTTGGTGAACTCGTCGCTCTTCTTCATGAAGTCGCCGTGGTTGCGCTTCTCGTCGGCCATTTTGCGCAGGGCCTGCTTGTGGGCCTGCTCCACCATCAGCAGCTGCTCCAGCATGCGGCGGTACGTCTCCCTCTGCTTCTCCACCAGCTTGTCCAGCTGCACGACAGGACACGGTCATTTTTTTTTGCAAAATAGTGCCTAATCTTGTTATGTAACGGAGTACAAATACTTTATTACTGCACTTGATTCAATCGAATTTGACATATCTTTCTTGCAACTTTCAACTTTGCTTTTTCTAAATAAAATGCTGACTTTGTCTCTGATACATTTCCCATAAGCATCTTAGTTGCTCGTTTGTGAAAAATAAATTTCATCAGAAATAGTATGTTGGCGAAATTCTTGAACCGTTGCATAATCCCACCAAGGACACAGCCTGTACTTTACAGATAGACCGATATGTTTTTGTTTTTTTTTCAGGGCCAATACCGATGCCGATTATTAGTAGTCAAGGACGCCGATTTTCACTAAAAAGGGAAAATATTGACATCAAAATTTGGAAAAAATACTAACTCCAGCTCTTAATTTTTTTATTTTTTTATTTTAAAGCACATGTTTATTGAGCAACTTTTAGGATTAGTAAAATATTGGAGTTTTTTTTTTTTTTTTTTTTTTTTTTTTAAATCTTAGTCAATAGACATCTTGTTTTTGAAATTTAACAAGTTCTGGTATCTCCCAGGGGCAGTAGCATGTTTTCAAAAGTTAAATAAAAACGATTTCCACACTAAATAAAGTATTCCAAAATTGTAAAATATCTGAAGTATTGTTTTTTTACATACAAAAAACAAAAACAGAAGGTGCAGAGAGCTCCCAGGGTCAGCAGCATCTCAGAAAATTTTAATAAAAAACAACAACATTGAAATTAATTCCCTGAAGTTAACACTTTTTTTTTTTTTAATGGATCTATTATCGGCCATATGATTCTTCAAAATGTCCGATGCCGATATTTGTCAAAATGCTGAATATCGGTGCCGATAATCAGCCCAGCCGATAATCGGTCTCTCGCTACTGTACTTTCTGAGACGGGCGACATAGCATGAAAGTTTTCTTGTTGTGGGAATGCCCACATATGTTATTGTGATTTTTATTCTCCACACTTTTTTGCCGTGTAACAACTCCGACATAATACTTCCGATTTACTCTGTTCAAGTTTCAACTAGCTTCAAAAATTCACACCTCCTGGGGTATTTATCGTCTCATTCCACATTACTGAAAGTATTTGCACACTTTAATGTTTAATATCAAATTTTCCCCATTCATTTTCAATGGGACAGACATTCAACTTTTTCTAAATGTCACTTTTCACACCCATTTCCATACATATAACTTACTGCTCGGTGGCACAGTTGGTAAGGCGCATTGTCCAGTAACCAGGAGGTCATCATTTCATAATTTATCTCTCAATTTACTTCATAAGCATTCCACATGCGTTCAAATCTTAGCTTTCAGCTATTAGCATTCAGTTTTCAGCATTCCCACGCAATTTCTCCAAGAAATTGCACTTAGTCTAGTTAGCATTGAAATGTTCATGCCCTTTTGAACAAATAAAATAATCTAATCCTATCTTTAAGAAAAATCGTCCTGCCTGTCCAGAGCGAGACTCGTAGGTTTACACTAAAAACAGTTGGGTGAAAAATAACCCAACTATGGGTCAAAAATGGACTGACCCCTTACTTGGGTCTATTTGACCCAACTTTGAGTCAAGAAATTACTCTTTTTGTGTAGATCAACTTGTAAATATTTGTCAAATCCTTTACTTGGGTCCAAAAAATGGGGTCATAAAAACAACCCAGAAAGTTGGCTCAAATTGCCCCATGAAGCGAATCGATCCATTTTTGAGCCATAATTGGGTTACTTTTGACCCAACTGTTTTTAGAGTGTACTGACAAGTTGAACGCACCTGCTGCTCACCCTCGCATCGTCAGCAGCAGATGAGTGCAACGATGGTGGCCAAAAGGTAAAGATAAAACATGACGCACTTGTGGGTATTTTTACAGGAATGTTTTTTGTAATAGTTGACATGCTTCTTTTGCCAAACTAAGTGGTAAAAAAGTTTCCATTCCAAGCTTCCGCCTTGTAATCTGAAGAAGCACGAATCAAGGTAGGTTCTATTCATTCATATTCATCCAGTCCTTTTATTATTAGTTAAGCCTATAACACCAAACGTATCATATTAAATATAAGACATTTTGAGCCCTCTAATTCATTTTTTTTTCCTATTAAAAACCCTGACGTATATGATCTGACATATGCATTGCACGGATAATCCGTTAGAGGGCCGATGGCTTGCAAGGTCGCGGCCAATTAAGAAAGGAGAGTCATATGTTGAAGTTGAGTTTCAAATTTTTTTTTTGTTTGTTTGTTGGAAAGGACCAATAATTACTCTATTTACAAAGAATCAGAACTTTCTCTCATATATTTCATGTTTCAGGCTTTCCAACGCAGTGAAGTCAAGACGTCAAAAGCTCGTTTTACTTCAAATAATATTTAACGCTGAACAATACTTTTGATACTCAAGTAAAACAAATCTTTTCAGCTCATGTCATATTTTATAAGATTTATTTTCTGCTTAAAACCCAGTTTAAGCCCGAAGCAATTTTTCTGGCTTTTGCTCGAAAATGACACACCTAAAATAAAAATGGGATATCTCTGCAATCACAAGATCTATTTGAATAATTCTTGTGAACACTTGTGAGATTTGTTCTTTTGTGTTTTGCATCGAGTAGCACAGTTGGGAGAGCCGACTTATTTCACTCTGCATGGTAATAATACCGATTTCTATATTTGATCATTAAATGAGTTGACGTTTGGGGTGTTTAAAAATTGCTTATCTATTCTTGTAGTTTAATTTGATGTGTAACATCATGATATTCTTTCATGATTAATGCATTGTTTCACACAATTTCTTCTTCCAAGTCCGAGAGGTGCTCAAGTCAAGTCAAGTCAAGTCATCAGGTTTAAAGGGTTCAAATATGTGTACTTTGACCCAAGTATTGCTTTCAGGTACTTTTGCTTGTCGGTACCTCCAGCATGGGCCGTTCGTAGATGTCTTCGTGCAAGCCGTCGGCTTTTCCCTGGATGGCGTCTCGCTGCAGAGCCTGCAGAACTTTGGGTGGTGTGACAAAGCCATATTTGGCTTCCAGAAGCGCCAGATCGATTTTTTCTGCTTTCAGCACGGTGATGACCTCATCTCGGGCCTGCACAGAGCATCATGTACGTTATTGTTTCTGTTGCTGGTAAAAATAAAAATAAAAAAAAAGTGTCGGTGTGGTCTTGTGCACTAACCTGCAGCTCTCCCTCCAGCAAGCTGAGCAGGAAGACCAGGTCGTCGCGCGAAAGGTCTCTGGCCTTCTCTTTGCGGTCCCCCTTTGCAGCGCCGCCGCCGCCGCCGCCGACGTTCTTGCCGCTCTTGTGGTTGCGCTGGATGGTGCCGGTGTCGTCCGGCGGCTGACGGTGGCGACCGCGGCGCCCGGACGCTTCTTCTTTGGCCACCTTGACCTTGGCGACGTCCTCTAGGCTGCTGCTACGGGAGCGCATCTCGCTTCCTTGAAAAGGACGACGTTGGGATGTCACACTTGGATGATTTGCACGTGTGTGCGCACGGTATCTCGCAAAGGTGAGCAGACCCTTCATGTTTTTGCAAAGAATTGATGACTTGTATATCTTTCATGGGAAAACACTGAAGTGAAAGCATGACATTTTGCTCCATTAAACTTGTATCGTCATTTAAATTTACCATTCCCATCAAATAACTCCACGCGTGGCAATTCATGTGTAAACTGCTGGCAACAAAAATGAGTACACCCTTAAGTGAAAATAATAATCATAATTACAATATTAGTATTGATAATGATAATAATAATGATAATAATAATAATAATAATAATAATGATGATGATGATGATGATGATGATAACGATGATGATATGATAATAATGATAATGATGATATTAATAATAATGATGATGATAATATAATAATAATAATAATAATGATGATAATAATAATATAATAATAACAACAACAATAATAATAATGGTAATAATAATGATGATGATAATATGATAATAATAATGATGAGAATAATTATCATGATAATAATAATAATAATAATGATGATGATGCTAATAATATAATAATAATGATGATGATAATAATTGTAATAATAATAATAATGATGATGATGATGATGATGATGATAATAATAATAATAAAATGTACTTGTATAGCACATTTAAAAATCCATGTGGTTAATGTGTGACAATAATTTGGCCAAGGGGCAGCATATAAATGGAAAATAAAATTGTGCCTAAACCAAACCTTGTGGTACACCACAGGTAAGTGTGGAAATTACTGAGCAGTGGAAAATGTCCAGATATTGCCTAAACTGTAAATATGTATATATTATTTTCCAGCACCGTCTTAATTAACCCTTTGGGGCATGAAGTTCAAGCAGAGCTTCACAGGTTCCATGACATGGCGGAGGTGGTGGATGTCGAACAGCTCCTCCACCTTCCATGAAAGGGACGATTACGCCACAGATGATTTTCACTTCGGCGACTCGCTTATGTTGTTCAGATGCATGCAAGGGTCTCTCAGGCCTCACAGCTAAAAGAGCAAAGTACGATTGTCTGAAGAACAATAGATTTTAGCAAGGGAGTGCGAAAAGCAGCATCCAAATCATCTTCACTGTGTCAAATTTGTAGCCGAAACGTGGCCCTGTTTTTGTACACGCTGGTACTGCATTCTTTCTTGCTGTCACAGCCTTCCAGGCTATTTTCAGCCTCACAGAACAATGGAGTCGTCATAGGCCCAAAAATTAACAAATGCTCCAAATGACAACCTCCCCACAATATCGTGAGAATTATCGTATCGTGACCTTCATATCGTGCTAAAATCGTATCGTGATGTTTGGATATCGTTACATCCCTAATACTCACTACAGCCAATGAGTTTTCTCTCTTAAAAAAAACCAAACAGTGACTATGTTTGATGTGTTTGTGTCCCCGAGTGCTATTGGGGGAAAAAAGAGGAACTTGAGCAAAAAGACTCTTTGGAATATGAATCATCATCTTTGCTCAGACCTTCGCTGACGATGATGATGACGATGAAGCCAGCTATGATAAAGCAATGTGGCAAGTAAATGAACTGTAACCACACAATTTATATATTTTTTTTTTTTCCTAAGCAGAAACCAATCATATCTCAAGGATGCCAAAAAGCATTGCATCGTTTTTTATCCGAGTTGGGACGAGAAGAATAGATTGGGACAGGATTCCAAAAGCATTAGTAGGCAATCAATCATCCTTTAATTGCTCAAGTAAGAGATTTATTTTGATTTGAGTCAAATTTGCAGCAGAGTACAATCTCACCACTGGATGAACTTGCCAGACAAAACAGCAGCCTTTGACTTACTGGGCCCGCATGCGTGCGTGCATCAGGCCCTCTGATGGTCCGTGAGTGAGTGAGAGAAACGAATGGTCTGATGATTGCGTGGTACAAACTTGGAGGTGAGACGCCACATGACTACGAGCTAAGGTCATTCCACCTCCGCTCGGTCGGAACACGGACGGTTTGCAGGTTCGCAGACGTGTACGGCAGCTCGGCTTGCATGTGCAAGTATCACATAGCTGCCAAAACTGTGACGGGGATGGCAAATATCTCACGTAGTTAAAAGCTGAAAAGGGTCACGCGAGGGACAAGGAAGTCGATTCGGGTTGCGTTTATTTAGCCAACTCTTTTGCCACATATTGCTGTCAAAAATGCACGTGGGGAAATTCCAGGCCACTGCCAAATGCTCCTCGAAAATGCTTGGGGGGCGTTTATTGTTGTTCAAATAAGAGGGGCAAATGGCAGAAACAGGCTTCTGACATTAAAAAAGAAATGAATAAAAAATAAATACATAGATAAATAAATCCAGTGGCAGAAACATGAAAATAAATAATAAAAAAAATAAAATAATAAATAAAATAATAAATAACATAATAAAATAAATAAATAATAATAACTAATAATAAATAAATACATAAACAAACCCAAATAAATAAATAAATAAATAAATGGCGGAAACAGGCTTCTGACATAAAAAAATGAATGAATGAATAAAAAATAAATATGTCGATAAATAAATCCAATGGCAGAAACATGAAAATAAATAAACACAAATAAATAAATAAATAAATAAATAAATAATAAATAATAATAATAATAATTATATAATAATAATATATATATATACACATATATTTTTGTATGAATGACACACACTCACAGGCAATAAACAGAAAAGAAAAAGAAAAAAGTAGTACACTCTCTTTCGACAGTCATAACAGTCTGTGCGGCCAAAAGTGGCTGGAAGTTTGGAGCCCTTAAGTTTCTTAAGTTTCCGTGCATGCTGGCTAGCAGGTCAAAATGTCGGATGTGGCAAAGCCAGACAGC
This sequence comes from Festucalex cinctus, assembly GCF_051991245.1. NCBI lineage: Eukaryota > Metazoa > Chordata > Actinopteri > Syngnathiformes > Syngnathidae > Festucalex > Festucalex cinctus. The sequence goes on along the minus strand of NC_135412.1, from coordinate 22,356,557 downwards.
CTTGAATGTGCTCAGCTATCCTCAGACGATTGAACTCTTAACACTTCACGACCACTTCTTATATCAGGATGGGGGGTGTCAAATTAAAATGCCTTCACTTTTCATTTGCCAGGGTGAAAGGTGAGGAAGCAGGTGTGCCGCAAAGAAAATAAACCTCGTCCCCCATATGCTTGCAATGCAAACACGCACGCACACACCGAGGACATTCCGACAAGCTGACATCGCACACCTGCCTGCCTGCTGACGTGATTGAGGGCGAGAGAGGCGAGATCAAATGCAAGCAGGGAGGAACAGATGGAGTGAGTGACCTTTTGCTAAGAAGGGAGCACATCCGACCGACACTTGCTTGTTTGCCTTCTGGACACAACGTGGTTGCATACGAGATGAAACCATTCCCTCGTTCATGAGCAATTGTGGACTCGTTTTGCTCCAAATGCACAAATAATTTCCTTATTTGGCTACTTTTGTTTTCATTACAGTCCAGTATTTTGATCATGTTGCTTCATAGAGAACACTTGCTTGTAAAATACCCACAGAAACTTAACAGTTTTTTGTTTTTTTTAACTGTAGCTAATAACCCTGTAATAAGCGCACCCTCTGAGTAGCATGATTTCCTTCTGCTGTTTGAATCACGGAGCCAAAAAAGGAGTGGAGTGTTTACAAAACAGGGCAGATAGTTGTCATAGCAACAGGTGGCACCCACATGAGTTGAAGCTTCCATTGAAGTGACCTAAAACCTTCTGAGATTGCTTCCTGCCAGCATTAGTCAGCACATGAAAAATTGGGAATGTCAGCACAAGGATATACAAGAACGTTAAAAAAAAGTTACACAAGCTGTGAGTCTAAATGTACAGGTATTGTTTCGGATCGGCGCTTGAGAAGGGATGCATGATGTGAATTGACTTTTTAACTCATTCAAGCCCAAAATCGTATGAAAATGTTTTTAATACTTTGTCATTCACTCCCAACAACGTGTTTACATGTTTTTTGTTATTTTTACGCAAGAGCATACAGAAGGCTTTGATGCGGCTTCTGACATGAAGAGGTGGCGTAAAGCAATAGTAGTTATTAAAAACACAGCCAGCAGGTGGCAGCGGAGTATAAGAGATCAGTCAGGGCCATGTTGCAACAAGCTCTGTTTGTCAGTGTTTTCACCAAGAATGTGAATATTGATTAAACCTAGCTACATTCTAATGCTAATGGCAGCAAAATGGAAACAGATACAAATATACTTTTTTTCCCTGACAAAAGAAGAGACTCTAATATTTCTTTTTGTAGGTTCCATATTTTTATAGCAAAAGAACACAAGGTTCTGTGGGCCTTGCAAATCTGTCAAAAGGGTGTTTCTTCAATGAAAATGGCTGGGAGTCAATGAGTTAATTGCCTTGTCATCATCACAAATATTATATCATGCAAACAAGTCAATCGTCTGTCATGTCCATTTCCAATAGAACTGTACAATACTTAGGTTTTTGGTATCGATTGATACCAAGTAAATACTGCTACCAATATCACCGATACCAAGTACTTTTAGGTTCATAAAATATTATGCTATTTTAAATCATTTGTTCATTTAAATAACTTTTTTTTCTCAAATTAGACTTTCTTTTTAGGTTCTTATGCTGCAGTCAAAGATTGTCGGAAGTGGGACATTTCCAAGTTAGAACCAGGAAGTGTGTACGGGAACCCGGAAATTCCACTTGCGAAGTTGGGGGACCCGACTTCACCGACAGATTACAAGTGATGTCACTCTACAATGGTGACCACAGACCGTGAATGGTAAAAACACAATTTAGTCGAGTATAAAACTAGATGGCTTTCTTCATTCAGAAATATTCAACAGAACTTAACGTAACGCAACGTACGTGACAGTATGCCACTATCTCCTGGCATGAAATTATACGGTCAACTACTGAACTGTGTGGAATGCTTATTAAAACTTATTGCTTATGGAATGCTTATTAATGCCAACAGCTGAATGCTTATGAAGTAAATTGAAAGATAAATTATGTGAAAAGTTTTAATTGAAGTTGAAAGATACATGAATAAAAAAAGAACTGAGCAGTATCAGAGAGCTGGTAATGATCAGTTGTATGTATGGAAGACCCCCAGATTGCATGAATTTTTGAAGTAAGTTGAAATTTGAACGGTGCAAATCGGAAGTATTATGTGGCAGTAGTTGTTCGGCAAAAAAGTGAGAATAAAAATCCGAATAACAAATGGGGGATGCTTTGAGCATTCACACAATAAGATAAAAACAATAAATGAAGCAAAATTACGAGAAGTTAAGTTTGCTGGAGGTCAAAGTTTTAAAAACCAAAATAAAAAAAACAATTCATCGCTGTCTGCCATTTTCATTGTTTACTTTCGCCTCAAACGCTTTCTAGTCGGAACTGGGGAAAAAAACGGAACTTGGATATATCATCCATCCTTGAATCTAACATAAAACCTGCCATAACAAAATATCCTCAATGGAAACATATCTTGGGCTGTTCTTTAACTTTGCAAAGAAGTATTGATCTTCATATTCGTCATCCCCATCTCACTTCTGCATTCAAAAAAAGGTCAGCCACCGAATTTCCTCTCGTCTAGTCACGTGACATAAACGATACTTAGCTGTTGTGCTACACGAATACTTAGCTCAACTAGACTAAGTGTAATTACTGGAGAAATTGTGTGGGAATGCTGAAAGCTGAATGCTAAGATTTGAACGCATGTGGAATAGTTATGAAGTAAATGGAGAGATAAATTGTGACATTATGACCTCGATACTTTACCAACTGTGCCACCAAGCAGTATCAGACACCTGGTAATAATGATAATAATAACACCGATTTTTGCACTGAGTGTATCATAACTAAATTGCATAATCGGCGTTTTCCCACCACAACTGAGAACAGATTTTATTTTTTTTTTTCTAATGTTGCCCGTCCTGCTGCATAAAGTCAAACGTCAATTGGCAGAACATGACGCGCAAGAAGTCAACCGTGGGACTGTACATGCTATGTTTAGCCCCGAGAATCGGCGCATGTTCCAACACACAATTTGCATTTCTCATCCCACCCGCCCGGGTCGCTTTTCGTCTCTTGGCGCAAGCCGCAGGCTGCATACAGTTGCGCTGTAACCAAAGTCTGTTTTGGAACAGGTGATTATGGGAACGAGAAGCCGCAAGTGCTGCTGGCTCGTACAGTAGTAATAATATCAGTGACGGGCGGGCGGGGTCATTGGGTTCAGGCAGACGGTGACGCTGCATCTTTAATGAGATGATGTTTGTCAATCATTGTTGTTGATTTTTTTGGGAGGGTTTGTTAACCAAATAACTTCGAAATGTCAGCATTATAGGACTTCAGGTTCGAGTCCAGGCTCCGGCCTTCCTGGGTGGACTTTGCATGTTCCCCCCGTGCCCGCGTGGGTCTTCTCCGGGTACTCTGGTCTCCTCCCACATTCAAAAGACATGCATGGCAGGTTAATTGGGCACTCCAAATTGTCCCTATATGTGCTTGTGAGCGTGGATGGTTGTTCGTCTCTGTGTGCCCTGCGATTGGCTGGCAACCAGTTCAGAGTGTCCCCCGCCTACTGACCAGAGCCAGCTGGGATAGGCTCCAGCTCCAGGCTCCTTTCATTCTGTTGTGTTGTGTTCTGTTCAAGCAGCAGCAGCAGCAGCAGCAGCAGCACACAAATGAGATGGGAGGAATGTGTGTGTGTGGAGTTGAACGCATGCACCCGAACCAACCGACCAGCAGAGGGCAGCATATTATCAATTTACGCCGGTACATGTTGAATTTGATTTCATTTGATTTGAAAGGGACAATGCACATTAACAAACGAAGTTGTACATATGCCAGATTCTAGCAGCAGTTGCTAATTTCATCAAGATTAACAGATAAGAGCATTGCAATTAAACAATACAATGACTCGATAAAAACAAAACCAAATGAGTTCATGGTCGCACTTCTGAATGGAGCATGCTTCTTTCTTTCAAGCGTATTTCAAAAGGAAGGCAAATCAAAAATTCTTCACATTTTCTATGCACACCCCACTAGTTTTTACATATGTATATAGCAGTAGCAGGCCAGCTCAGTGGCCTTGTGGTAGAGTTTCTGACGCGAGACTGGGAGGTTGTGGGTTCAGTCCTTGGCCGGGTCATATCAAAGACTAGCGCTGCACAATATATTGAAAAAATATTGATATTGCGATATTGGCTTATGCACTATGCATATCGCAAAGTCATGCAATAAGTTTCATTTGGAATTTTATGCTTTTATCTGAATTTGACCAGTCAGCCGCTAACTAAAATGTACACCGCCATCCAATAGTTGAACATTATGGAGAGGTCATCACAATTAATTAAGAATAGATTGAGTTTGCTTATTTTGCTGCTTGAAAAAATTGAATTCTTTCATTTGATCATAAAAATGTCTTTTCTTTAGATCATGGGTGTCAAACTCATGTTAGCTCAGGGGCCACATCAGGGGGAAAAAAAAGGTATATAACTTAAAAACAATTGCCGTCATTTATACGCAGATTTTCGTGGACCAGCCCTAAATTACGGAGCTCAACTGTCATCATATTGTAAAAAAAAAAAAAAAACACAATAAAGCAAATGGAACGCGGCAACACTTTGCCGGTATATGTCCCAGACGTGTTAAATCCACCTGCTTTGCTTTGCATATATATATATATATATATATATATATATATATATATATATATATATATATATATATATATATATATATATATATATATATATATAGAGAGAGAGAGAGAGAGAGAGAGAGAGTTAATGACATTATAAGGACATTAATCCTTATCATATCTATTTGTGTAATTTGTGTCATATTTAACACATTTATGTCGGTCAATGATTTAAAATAATAATAATAAAAATAATAATAATAATTTTAAACCGTAACTTTAAGTTGTGTGTAAAATAATGACATACAGGACGATTCCACCGTACAAGTTGCATTGCACATCTGAGGACTGCTTGTGAATGTACAAATTTGTTTGTTTGGATTGTGGACGGCTGATTAATTAGTTCGACTTTACAATTTTATTTTATTTTTCTACTTTACAAAATCATCTCCTGGGCCGGATTAAAACCCTTTGCGGGCCTGATCCGGCCCGCGGGCCGTATGTTTGATAGCCATGCTTTAGATACATGTTAAAGAAAGGGTCTTCCGTTTTTGCTCAGGAAAATGCACTATATAAATCCAGGATGTATACCCATGAACTCTTTCTCAAGCTAGACCTCTGGGCTTTTGTTAATATGTGGTGGTGATTTTTTCCCTAAACCCCTATATTCAGCAACCTTATTGTATATCGCATGATTTTCTAATATCGTGCTGCCCCTACCAAAGACTCTAAAAATGGGACCTGTTTGCCTCCCTGCTTGAAACTCAGCATTCCGGGTTGGAATTTGGAGGTTTAGATAATCAAAAAAAATGATTCCTGAGCGCGGCTCCTGCCGCTGCTGCTCACCACGCCCTGGCTCAAATGCGGACAACTAATTTCACCCCACTTCGGTGGGTGTGGCCATCAGAGTTACTTTAAGTTTAGGTACAGAGGGACCATAAGGTCTCTTTGTGGGGATTAAAGTGTATGCATATCCTTCTTTATGGGCTTTAACCCCCAATTGAGGACGTTCAGTAGATTAGGCAGGTTTATGCGACAGTCAGCAATCTGTCACCTCATCTGCCGGACTCGCTACCTTCCGTGTGACACGATACGAGTGGGCATGACGAGGATTACAAGGTCACGACACCCTTCAGCCACTCGCCAGGCTGTCTGAAGGCCTCAACGGGCGAAGGCTGCCCTCCAGGAATCAATCAATGAACGTAAACGGCACACATAGAGGGAAAATGTCTGTCTCGTTAGCTGTGAAGCAATAACGTTTGCAAAACAATGTTCGGAAAGACGGCAAGCGGCTCAAGTTGATGCGCATCACCATACAGGGGTTACGCTCCGACTTGGTGGTTTGGGGTTATGAATTGAAAATGGGACGGAAGCTGCTTCCAAACATGCAACACAGTATGTAAAATCACAACTAAGTACAGGTTGGAGCCTTTTCAAAATCATTTCAATGAAGATTCCATTTTGATTTATGAGCCGCAGCTGCATGACAATGTCAAGTGAAGTGAGACGCTGACATTGTGCAGTAGTAATATTAATGGCGATTCCATCGGCGTACATGTCGTCTGGCGTTTGAAGCTTTTTGAAGTGTAATGCTAAACTCGGAATATCATGATGACGCTCCATCAGCTTTGCGCCGCGTGTGCTGTGACAAGACGGACATTCCACCTGCTGCGGGGATCCGATTGAGCTGGCCATGCCTCTGGGAGGAGGAACAAGTAAAGAACCCCGCTAACCTCCATCATGATAATGTACTATAAGTTATTAGATTTAATATTAGATCATTAAAATAGAAAAAAAATATGCAAATAAAGGGAAAATAAGAATGGAAAATAAACAGAAGATGCACAAATATTAGCGTAAGTTATAAACGCTTACAGAAAAAAAAGTAAAAGATAAAAGAAAACCCCACATATACAATTAATCTAATCACAATATCCACCCATCCATATTCTTGACCACTTAGTCCTCACAAGGGTCGCGGGGGGTGCTGGCGCCTATCTCAGCTGGCTCTGGGCAGTAGGCGGGGGACACCCTGGACTGGTTGCCAGCCAATCGCAGGGCACACAGAGACGAACAACCAACCACACTCACAAGCACACCTAGGGACAAATCGAAGCACCCAATTAACCTTCCATGCATGTCTTTGGAATGTGGGAGGAGACCGGAGTACCCCGAGAAGACCCACGCGAGCACGGGGAGAACATGCAAGCTCCACCCAGGAAGGCCGGAGCCTGGACTCGAACTGGGAGGCGGACGTGCTAACCACTTCACCACCGTGCTAATCACAATATGTTAAACCTATATTTATAACTAATTGATATGTTATGTCATTGATCGGATGCTCTATTTATAACATTATGGCTGATTATAAAATCAAGAAAATGTGCATCTGTTTTAACTGATCAGATAAGTGAAAAGTCTACCATTGATAATATCTATCTATCTATCTATCTATCTATCCATCCATCCATCCATCAAGAGCACTTTTCTTTGATGTACAAATAAACTATTTACAAGTAAAATGCTAAAAATGGTATTCATAAAGAGTCAATGAATCAAGATAATTCTGTTCAACAAGCAAATCGTGAGAACAGATATGTTCTCCTCTCTGCTTTGTGTCAAGGCCCAATTTCTGAAAGATACCCTACTCATGATCCAAATACAGGGGAAACACCTTTAAAGCTTGTCAGATTCGTACTTTTTTTTCTTTTTTTTTGTTTAATGTTCTGAATGTAGAGATGTAATTTGACTGCTGCTCTGCGCAGGGGCGAGTATTTTCTTGTCGGATACAGCTTGGGGCATAGACCACCCCAAAGTTTTGACAAATTGCAAAAGGTTTTGCTTTATCATAAACTGTGATTCAGCAGTTTGTCAAATTAGCCAACATGTATTAAAAAAAAAAAAAAAACCGTACAATTGCTTGATGGATTGTTTTGAGCTAATTTAGTCAAATTCAAGTTGAAGCACATCTGAACTAGCTTGCGCTTTGGAACCAGAGATGACGGTTAATACTAGGGGTGTGCCAAAAAATCGATTCATAAAAGAATCGAGATTCTCATTTATTAATCGAATCGAATCGATATTAATATCCAAAAATGGATTTTATTTAAATTAGAAATGAAGAAGAAGAGGAAAAGGCAGTTGTAGCCCACATGCTGTTTTTGTGGAAAAAAGGCCCTTACAATACAAAATTAATAAATGTTTAAACAAACAAACAAACAAAAAAGACACTTTAAGGTCTCTATTTGTCATTTTGTCTTGCAAAGCAGACTGGAGTAGATCATGACAATGTTGTGCATATCTGTAAATTGAAACAGAAATCATTTGTCAATCAAATCATTTTGAATCGAAAATCGTTTGAATCGAGAATCGAAAATCGATTCTGAATCGAATCGTAGACCCAAAAATCGTAATCGACTCGAATCGTGAGACAGTCAAAGATTCCCAGCCCTAGTTAATACTGCAGTGGACAAAAAAAAAAAAAGCAACTAGTTGTTGTAGAGTTGCTAATCTACGTCATGGTTACTATTGAGGTGCCCTTGAGCAAGCCCCTCCCCCTCGCAACTCAAGAGCAGCACTGTTTGCGCGCCCCATTCACACAAGCTGCGTTTCCATGAGCCTTTTTCGCCAAAATCAAAGCAATATTTTACTATTTCGATAAAGTACAATATGGATTTGTCGGTGTTTCCGTCGAAGAGCGTTTCAATTCTCGGAATGTCCCGTCTGGCGAGACCTCGCAGTTCTCTAGGAGATGCTCATGATGTTTACGGAAGACGGACACCCGGTGTAATTCTGTTACTTTAAAAACAGTCTCCCCTCATCGGGCAGGATTGGGCATTTAGTGTTGGTGTGCTGCCGGTGGTAACGGCCATTTCTGCAACGATATGGAACGTGCATTGAACGGTGGCATGTTGACTCTATAGCTAAATCGCTTTGAGCTTCAAAAGACTTGTTATCCCCTCGGGAGGCAGTTCCGACACAACAACGATTAGCCTTGTACTTCCTACTTCCTGTAACCCTAAAATGTTTTTGTTGTTGTTGTTCCCGGAGGCTGGGTAGAATACGGCTTACAAATAGTTGAAAGTTTTTGATGTTTTCTGGCGTCTTCCCTGCTAAATGAAGCAGACATGGCAGGACAGGATTTCAAGCTCCTCTCCTTTTATTCAATTTCTCCAATGAGGCTCTCTCTCTTTTGCGCTCATGACATGTGCAGTATACACTTCAGCATCTAAAATACAATATGGAAATTAATATTTCTCAAAACAAATAGTAATTGCAAGTAAATAAAAATACATATTATGGCAAACAACGTATTACATTCCTTTCCTCCATGACCGGGCAGGTGTCACATGACTACTAATGCGCAAAAAGTGTTTCCACTACACTTTTATTGTGAAATACTTCTATTTCGACACATCTCAAAAACCACCTCATGAGAGCACAAAAAAGTTTTTGCGATATTTGAGAGTGTTTCACAGATCCGTTGTTCCCATTACTTGCTTTTGCGAAACATGCCTTTTGCGCAAAACTGAGGGTCATGGAAACACACTTGCTGACATCACAACTTGCATGGCGCCATGTGTGCAACACAAAATATAAACAGCAGAGTGACAATTGAAAATCTTCTTGGGGTATTAGAATCAGTATCATAAATTCATTCATTTATTTATCCTCCGACCCGCCTATCCTCACTGGGGTCGCGGGCGTGCTTGAGCCTCCTCCATCTTTCTTCAGGTACTTCTAAACTGCTTGCCAGCCAATTGCAGGGTGTCAGAAATTCAATTCAAATGAAAAGTAGGAGGTGCGTGTAAAACTGCAAAGTCTAATGCTGCGCTATTACAGATGGTCTTCGTCAGGGGCGTCTCCATGACAACATGCAACACACCACCAGGCAACAATGCCAGTCCAAAAAAAGAGGAGTGTCCGCTGCTCGGTGAATATTTACGGCCCTCCACTTGTGTAGCTTGATCTAATCATGTTACATACGCTGGGAATGTCACGGGAAAAGTTTCATCCCTCCTGGGCATCGACTGCAGCTATAGCTGCCAGATATGGAATGTGGATCTCGGTGAGGATTTTATTGGCAATTTGTGCCGCATCATGGAAAGTCCCGACCCCCCACATCCAGTGGCCTGCAGTGGAATCCAAGTTCAACCTGCCGCGTGGTTCACATGAAGCACACGTACTAAAACAGAGTGAGGGCGATGATGCAGTAGCAAATGTGAGCAGTGCAGCTGATGGCCTCAATAAAAGGCATATTTTTTAAACGATTGCTGTTCTTACGATGAAAATGTCTGAGCATTTCAGTGTTGCCTTCAATTACCTTTTAACTCAACATGAAAACACTAATCATGACATTTGTTCTTGCTTTGGCTCCATCTGAAGAGATTGAGGCTGATTACATGTCATTGGAATGTTGTATTTTAAACTTGTGGTCAGCCATGATGTGTGTGACAACCCAAATAGCCCCAACATATTACATACAGTAATTGCCTCTGCATTTGGTTATTGATATTATTACGGCTTGATTTGAACAGAAGTCAAGGCAATTTATTGCAAACTTTAGCAACCAAATGAATAGAGGTGGAGGACGAGATCTGGCCCGCAGGACTTCAGTTTCTATAATCCGTGACTGAGTCATACGTCTAAAACATAGTAAGGTGTGTTTTTTGTTTTGTTTTGTTTTTTATGACTAAATTACATTTTTACGTCACAATAGAAAAAATGTACTTGGTACTTTCATTTCACAAGTGATGGTCAAGATCCATCCATCGGTCGGGTCACGGGGGCAACAGCTTTAGGACGGAAGCCCAGACTTCTCTCTCCCCAGCCACTTCAACCAGCTCTTCCGGTGTTCCCAGGCCAGCCGAGAGACATTGTCTCTCCAGCGTGTCCTGGGTTGTCCTCGGGGCCTCCCGCTGGTGGGACATGCCCGGAACACCTCTCCAGGAAGGAGTCTAGGAAGTATCCGAACCGTATGCCCCAGCCACCTCAGCTGGCTCCTCTCAACGTGGAGGAGCAGCGGCTCGACTCTGAGTCCCTCCCGGATGACTGAGCTTCTCACCCTATCTCAAAGGGACGAGGCGAGTCTAACTATGTCTAGTCAGAACTGCTCAGCCTCAAAAACCAGCTTGGGCTCCTTCCCCGCCGGAGAGGTGACATTCAATGTCCCAAGAGCCAGCTTCTGTAGGATTGGTGTGCCAAAGCTCCCGACCCTTGGCTACCACCCAGCCCACTACGCACCTGACCTCTTTGGCCCCTTACACCGGTGTTGAGCCTATGGGAAGGGGGACCCATGTTGCCTCTTCGGGCTGAGCCCAGCCAGGTCCCATGGCTCAAGATCCAACCATTCAAGATTACATTTTCTATACCATCTCCTTTTTAAAGCTGCATCTGACAACTCTTTTAAAAATTGAGAATAACCCACAAGTTGTTAGTGAACTTATTCACAACTTTGTGTGTTGATACCATATAGATTAAAGTGTTTAGGTAGACAGAGGCGGGCACTAATGCCAATTGTCAATTCCCGTCAATGATGACGCCCACCTTTCGGTGATTGCTGAATGACGCGAAGCCGCAAAAAAAATAAAATAAAAATAAAAAAACATACATGGACTGAGCACAGACTGAAGCAGTTTTACGTCCGTCAATCAGGATGAGTACAGATGGCCTTTTCTCATTCAGTGTATTATTGATAAATTGACAATTGACGGAAGTGAGAGTTGATACCGTATCAGACCTGACTATTATTCTGGCCCAAACTCTTCTAACTGTACTCTTCATTGTATATCCATTCATCCATTTTCTTGACCGCTTACTCCTCACAAGGGTCGCGGGGGGTGCTGGAGCCTATCCCAGCTGGCTTCAGGCAGTAGGCGGGGTACACCCTGAACTGGTCGCCAGCCAATCGCAGGGCACACAGAGACGAACAACCATCCACGCTCACAATCACACCTAGGGACAATTCGGAGCGCCCAATTAACCTGCCATGCATGTCTTTGGAATGTGGGAGGAGACCGGAGTACCCGGAGAAGACCCACGCGGGCACGGGGAGAACATGCAAACTCCACTCAGGAAGGCCGGAGCCTGGACTCGAACCCGAGTCCTCAGAACTGGGAGGCGAACGTGCTAACCACTCATTCACCATGCCACCCTCATTGTATATGTTTTTGTTTTTTTGTTTTTAATTTCATATCTATATAATATGTATATATATACTTCCATCTGAATCAAAGCACCTTTTGTTTGAACACATCTTTTTTTTTTCATTTAAAGAAAACTTTTACAAGTGACTGCCTGGCATGCCCTATCAAAATGTACTTCAAAGTGTTCAGAAACATTTTGTCGCTAGTTTGATCCTGTGCGATAACTGCAATACTGTTTTGTCTTTTTCTTCACAAGTACTTCAGTAAGAAGTACTTTTGCCACCTCTAGAAATAGCCAACCCCTAATTATGATTCGGTTGACTAAGAAATGTGTCTTATCACATTTTGCCTTTTTAGTGTCCTACAATACTTTTGAACCTTCTCTCGTTTCATCCTGTAGTACAGTGTGATGGCTGTTAACTTCATTGGACTTATTTGGAGTGCTTGGACTGCAGGTCAAGCTGGGAGCGAAGCTAATGTTGGACAACACTGGCCGAGTATAAATAGTGTTCTTTTCCCAGAGCTGAGAGTGGCAGCTATTCTGTGAGTGAAACGAGATCCAAGGAGCCCGAACAAGTCCGCGTGTACCATCTGCCCCTCGTTCCACACTTGGATTTGGACTGGTCGACCTCGCCGCCCGCCTCAACAAATGATTGTCCAAACAGCACCAGTTTGACAATCAGCAAATGCAATTGAAGAATTTTTGTCCAGGGTCCAAGATTTCTATTCTCGCAAAAAAATCAGCAGCAGCCCGACGTGCAACATTGGAGTCATTGATAAATCCAACACAAAACCTCTTAACTTCGCAGGCCTTGTAATCCGCCGTCCAAGTCGAGGAGCTCAAAGTACTTGAACAATCTGTGTCCCACTACCCCCAAACTGTCACTCAGCAGCAAGGTGCACTTTTCGCCACTGATTTCAGCACTTTAGTTGTTTATCTCTTAAGAGCATTTCCCCCAAAGGACTTGTCTTTAGTCTTCATGCCAACTGCCCACTGGTCAACCGTGTCTGCGCTCTGTGAGTCTGCTCAGTAGACTGCAGAATAAACATGCAACGTTTCATTATTACGATGAGGCTGGGTGGTGATTGGCATGCTGAGTGACAGAATCCGAGGCAATATAATCCAAGTCATTAGTTGCTTATCGGTGTGTCACAAAGGAAAAGACGCCTCCAGCATTCATATCATCTTCGCAGCTATCCAGCGTCTATATGTTCAAGTGGCCCAATCAATCTGTTGCTGCAGATGAGCACCACTATTATGAGATGCACTTAATTAGATCAAACTGTCATTTCTAGTCATGTATCGAATCCGACCAAATATTGCAAACACATTGCTTGTTTCACCATTTTGAAATATTTCAGGCCGCAAAGCTTAATTATGTTTATTCTGAGCAAGACTGAAAATGATGCAAATGCATAATCAATCATGTCTTTTTACTTTTTATTCACATTCGTCGTTGGAGTTCATTGTTATTTTATATATTTTCAACAAGAAATTGAGTTTGAAATAAGAAATGTAAAATGGGGACACCTAAATGAATACTATTGTTTGATTTGTTCAGTTTTTTGGGGGAAAAAATACTTGCACTGTATCAGCATCAGAATAATATCAATAAATAAAAAAAGCAAATGCAATTTATGTGCCAAGAATGAAAAGAATCAATCCATTTAGCAAGAAACATAAAGTAGACATAGTTTAGTGGACCCCAAGAAATAATATGGTGGGCCACTGGGCCTTGAGTTTGACACTTTGTCTGACACATCCTTGATCCCTTTTTCTCTCTCTTTTTTTTTTTTAAGGAGTAAAGTTCTTGAACTCTAAAAGCACAAATGCCAATGGGGCTAACATGAAGAGAAGTTTGTTTGGGTGCAAAGAAAATCGAGCCCTATTGACCGACTGCAATCATTTCAAAAGCGAGCTTAACCTGTGCTGATCCTCACGACGCCAACACCTCATCAAAATGCAGCCAGTGGAAAAATACAAGCAGTGTTGTGAAAGTTTGGCTGGGTGCAGCCACCGCCGCCATCAGCAGCAGGGACCGCTTTGCAAGAGTTATCGCCGTAGCTTTGATGATGTGACCACAAGCTGCCAGAGCAAGATCTCCTTCTACTGTTATCGGCCCCGTTAGCCGTAAGGTGCTGAGATCACTTCCTGTACACGCGTGTAATTTGCGCCTCTCTGCATTCTCATCTCGTTACAGGACCAACCAGATTTGATAAGCAAAATGTGTCTCTTTATGCGGCCTGTAATCCGATGAAGCCACTTCAGGTGCTTTTTCTCAGCAGTTTTCTAGTAGTCAAAGCATTCCTAGTAGACACATCCAGTGTGCGCACGCCCCTCCGCTCTTACCTCTCGTAGCTAAGCGACGGAGCGCGAACTGTGCTGCTGCAGAGGATGACTCCCGGGATGACGTGTTTCGTCTCAGTGTTGATTTGAATGCTCTCTGGCCGCCCGGCGTGAGAGTCCGCTATGTCCTCGGCTCTCCCCTTGTACAATCCAGGTGGTCCGAAGGAGGAAGGCTGCAGCTTGTACGTGTCGTGCACGATATGCTGTCGAAGGCTAAATTGGTGTGTGTGAGCACGATGCTGTGTTGGCATGGGTGTGTGTGAGGGATCAGGAGAAAGAGAGGAGGACCTGCCATGCAGATAGCCAGTTAAATTTAAACCAGCCTGCCTTCTGACACCTTGAGCCACGGCTGCCCCCCCCTCCCACACACACACACACACACGCACACACGCACTTGGGTGCTTGTGTGTCACACATGGCTCCTGACTGAAACTCAATGGACCTTTCCAGCTGACGTCACCGCTTAGCTCCTGCTGCGCCTCCCGGAGGGCAAACATCCCATGACAAATGAATGTGACGAGCTAGATTTTAGTGTTAGTTAGCTAGTGTTTTCGTTAAAAGGTGGGAAATATGTCAAGTGTCAAAAAAGAAACGTCCCAAGTAGGACACTACATTACTGCGACTCGTTGAAACCAGTCGTTTGGAGCCGCTAGCTACAAAAAAAAAAAAAAAAAATGGGGTTTGTTGGACGGCAAAGTGGAAGCTTAAGGTATGTTGTTTTTGCTTAGAACAGCACGTCGATCACTACTTTCTAGGGGTGTTAAAAAAAAAAATCGATTCGGCGATATATCGCGATACTACTTCGCGCGATTCTCGAATCGATTCAATAATCGGCAGAATCGATTTTTTTTTTTTTTTTTTTTTTTTTTTTTTTTTTTTTTTTTTTTTTTTTTTTTAGGATTCACACCTTGAGCATGGAAGAATGTTATATGAACGGCACATTAAGCCTTAATATTTTTATTTTAATGCTGTTCAAATGTGAAACAGATTGCAAACTGTTTGTGTACAGTGGCTCACGGTTATAAGCCTCAAGTTTTAGATAAATATATTCATACAAATCTTACAGTGTACATGTACAAATTTACTGATAGTATTTTCTAAATTTGAATGGAAAAAATCGCAACAATCGACTTATAAATTCGTATCGGGATTAATCGGTATCGAATCGTGACCATTCGTATCGGGATTAATCGGTATCGAATCGAATCGTGACCTGTGAATCGTCAGGTACTAGGCAATTCACACCCCTACTACTTTCATGATGTCAATTGTCATTCATGAAATCGTTTGTGTCCAGATTAGGGCTGCCAAGATTAGTCGACTAGTCGTGACTACGTCGACGACCAAAACCGTCGACGGCTAATTTAAATAGTCGACTAGTCAGTTTTACATAATATATATCAGCCTTATATTTGTTTTCTCTTCCAAAACTGCCTCAACCGCTCGTTTGACTGCCTGCCGCCCGTCCTCCTGCCCGCTCTTACTAGACGCACATGCGCAGTGGCATTAATCCGGGTCAGACGTGACGTCAGCACCAGCTGTACACAGTATGTTCTCATGGCTAACCGACATCGGACTTCGACGGTTTGGGAACACTAAAGCGAATAATGTTCAATGTAAAATATGCAAGACAGACCTTGCCTCTCACGGCAGTTGAGACGGAAGCACCTTTTGTCGAATCCTTCTGACTGCGAGGGACAGTCATCTCAGCCACTGTAAATTATTTGGATGGTTAGCGTAGCTAAGTGCTAACGTGGACGTTCATTTAGCACACACTGTGTGATAAAACGTGCCCACGTTGGTTACAGCTTTTAAGTCCTCTTCTCCTGCCCAGGGACCTCCTATACCCATGGCATGGCGACTGAGCAGGCAGACTCTCGTTTTCGTTGTTTCACACAAACTTTTATTTTAGCACTCCTCAACGACAGACACGACAGACACGCAAGGTCTTCCGCTCTCCTTCTCTTTCCTCAACAACACCGCCCTCCTGCGCCAAAGTGCGGCACTACAGCACTTAAAGGGCCAGGCTTGGCCTGTAACACAGCGATTTTATGGCTGAATAGTAAATGTGGCAACGATGTCTTAACGCTACGTTACAGTGCTAAAAGACTCCGTTCCGCTTCATTGGAGAGCTTTATTATGAAGCCATTAACGTGCATGCCTCAAAAGTATTTTTTATGTTGTTTACATGTTTGTTGTATTCATATTACTAATTGCTATTTAGTTTTGGTTTTATTTTCAAATGCACTCAACATTTGTTGTTATAAATGTTAAAGGCAACAGTATTTGAGCTAAAAGTTCAAAAGTACTCTCGGCATAATTGTCTTTTTTGGATTGCACAAGGAATTCTGGTACAAACCGCACTTTAATAAAAGTTGAATGTAGTGTTAGTCTGTTACCCTTCACCTGTCACCATCTTTATTACTAACTTGTACATATATCTTAACAACTTCAAGCTATATGCTAATGATGGTTATATAAGAGTAGCTGCTTGCTTGTCAGCCCCTTAAAAATATTGGCCTAAGTCGTCAAAGTAATAAAAAAAAAATGCTGGCCACCTTTGCTAAAATTGGCTACATCCTTAGTTAAACAGATTATTATTTTATGTATATATAATTATATCCCTGAGATGAAAATGAACACATAATCAGAATGTGTTTCAGTTTTTGGGGATTTCTGAGGAAAAAAAAAAAAGTCGAAAAAAGACTTTGGGCAATTATTTAAGGAGGCTGACGATCCGATACGATTAGTCGACTAATCGCGACTACTGTTGGTGATTAGTCGACTAGCAAAATAGTCGTTTGTGGCAGCCCTAGTCCAGATATACTCGTCTTGCTGTATATCGTCTTCAAGCTATCTTAGCTTGCTAGCTGCTAACAAACAGACCACATGTTTACGACACATTCCTCAGAAGGAATCAAGCCCGAGTTAAAGTGTTAATTGTGATAATTGTGTTAAATCGTAAACTTTTTGCTCAAAATTACTTGAATACTTATGCAAAAAAGTATGAATGATTGTTGTTTCACCAAAGATAATATAGCACATTAATCACGTCTGCCCCAAATTTACAGAGGATAATGTTATGACCCACTGTATATTACGGAGCCCCTAAGGTGACATGTAGAAAAAAAAAAACTTTGCGTTCCCTCGCAAAACATTTTGCGTTCTCTCGCAAAGATTGCGAGGATACGCAAAGATTACGTTCCCTCGCAAAGCAGTGGAAAAATACATGCTCCATCCTAGTCGCTTTGGGAAAGCTTTCCCACTGTTTTGTTTCATGTTTACAAACGTTCCATCCTCGTCGCTTTTGTTCACATGGAAGATGACCCTGAAGTGTTTACGGCGCAGCGAAGGTGACATGGTAGGCGAAAAAAACAACTTGGCGTTCCCTTGCAATCTTTTAAAAAATCGATTCGGCTGCCTATTGAATCGATTCGAGAATTGCGTGCTGTAGTATTGCGATATATTGCCGAATCGATTTTTTTTTAAACACCCCTACTGGGTATGCAGTGATCATTAAACTTGCCAATGATGTCCTCGATCTTCCATGCATCCTTATCTGTATCACCCATCAGCATGTCTAAAAGTCCTCTGCCGCTCTTGACAACAAATAACTAAACAGTTTCACCTTCTGTTTGTCATCCGCTTCGTCCGTAGCCAGATCCACATAGAGGGGAAACTCATCTCTCCATGTCTTCGAAAGGTTACTGGAATCCAAACAGAGCTGTTGTGGAGGTTTTAATCCTTCCATTGCGTCTTGCACGGCTGGCTAACACTCGCGGCTAAGCTAACGGCAGTCCAGTAAACGGCAATCCTCTCAGGGGGAAAACTTGTACGTCGCACCTTCACGTCAGACCGAGTCCGGATGAGAGCATACAGAAGGCTTTTATGCAGCCTTTGAACTGCAGAGTGGGTGGAGCAATGGTAGTAATTTGAAAAACGGCCAGCAGGTGGCAGAAGAGTATAAGAGATCAACCACAAGATGGCTGGGACCTGGTCTTCTTCTATACTGGCCTGCACTACACACAGCAAATCGGTCAGTGTTAAACAAGCAGAATGAAAGTCTGCAGGGGAGGGAAACACTGCACTGCAAATGCTGGAAGCTGTTGCTGCTATCATTCGAGCAAAAGCTGACTGGCTTTGCCAAAGATGTACAGCGAGGCACGCTCTCCCACTTCCACTGCTGCGTTTTATTGCACTCTGTTGCCCAGATAAGGGGCACGTTATGCACGTTACATTTTGTTGTTTTTTCGAATCCTCAAAATAAAAACAACATTGAAAATCTGATTTCTTTATTGCATTTCTTTAACTTCATCAAAGCGATGAAACAATTCATTAATAATTTTGTAATGAAGTTAAACTTGAGGTGGCATCGCACAACAGAGTATTCACGTGGCGCGTCATTCTCTACAGGATGCACTGCAGGAAAAATAAACATTTAATCATGAAGGCTCATTATGCATTTGTAGTTAACGTCATTTTGGTAGTAGGCTAATATAGCGACTATAGATATATACAGCATGTGTTGCCTTCATTATAAGGCTTATATAAGGCTTTTCTCATTCACTGCCAGCCATTTTAGAAAATTTTAAAATTGTCTATACCCACGCGATATTATGTTCAATAATTATATATAAACCGAATCTACCAAATGACAGAATAGAATAGAATACTTTTTTCCTCGTCCGGTTCTTTTACAATTGACAGTAGAAAAATGTAGGTTGCACAAAATCTAGCCATGTCTCCCATGGACTCTGAAACTGTGTTTATTTTGTATAAAATAGGGCAATGATGTCATCTACCGGTGGTTGGGCTTCAATAAAGTTGTCTCCAAGTTTGACATTTACAGTGGAGCATAATGAGATTCTCTCCCATCTATCACCGCTCTAAAAATATATATATAATTGAAACGTATACTTGTCAAAGGCAGTGAATGAGTTAATTTTTTGCAGCTCCAGATATATTTGTTTTTTGTTTGTTTGTGTGTTTTTTTGTCTAATATGGCTCTTTCAACATATTCTTGTTGCCGACCCTGCCTGAAATATAGGATCACAAATCAATTGATTTCCTTCACTTCAATAGTACTGTAGGTAGCGATCGAGATGTTTTTATTGTCCTTTATCTTTAGCTCACTGTTAGTGGCTAAAAAAAAAAAAAAAAAAAAAAAAAAAAAAAAGGAGGGATTTAGACAAAATTAGCCATGACAAGCCTGCTCTGCAGAAGTCCGGAACACATCAAAAGTGCTGATGAGAAATTCCTGAAGCACAAAATTCCACAACTCTGTTGCCCCCTGCTGGTCAGCAGGCACTGTTGCGCCGCCAGGTGCAGCCAATTGCGCTATTAAAGGGGCGGAAGGGGAACTTTTAGCAGGAGCTTCAACATCCAATCTTAAACATCCGTAATGGCTGACATTTCCAATGATTTGAAAATGTTGAGAGGGTCTTTCCACATCATTCCAAGTGGCCGCCAACTGCCGAGGACGCCACCTTGGACTGGCGTGAAGAAACGCTTGGACTTTTGTAAAGAGGAGAAAGAAAATGTCAATATTGTGGCGTGCCAACAGGACGCGGAGGTTCGTGCCTGTTTCTGTTGATTTTCTCGTTTGCTTTGCACTTCAAGTGGTGAAGCGGCATGACTATGGAGAGAAATTTGTGTCTTTATTTTCAATCAAACAAAAAAGGAATTTGCAATCAAAATTTTTTTTAAATCAAACAAAAAGGGGATTTGCAACCTCAAATAAATTTTAATCAAACAAAAAAGGGTTTTCATATAAAATAAAAATTTGCAAACAAAAAAAAACATTTCAAACATGGATTTGTATTTTAATTTCGTTTTGTTTGCGAATCTGTTTTTTGGTTGCGAATCTGTTTTTTGGTTGCGGATCTGTTTTTTGATTGAAACCTGTTTTTTGGTTGCGAATCTTTTTCTGTGTTGTGTGGGCGGGGTCCTCCGTTCAACCGATGATAGAAGCCTTGTCATTGGTCAGCTTGGAAGCCGCTGCGACAACTTTCATTGGTCAGATAGGAATGGGGGTGTGACAATGTTCGTCTGACTATTTCCTGGTTCATTTTGTCCAGTCGCCGCCAGCATCGAGGTAAATATGACCCCCCCCCCCCACTTCTAGTTTTCCGTTTTGTTTATCTGACATTTATCTAAAAGCAACCCTTGATCTATCGTTTATCCGGTGATTTGTTCTAACCATTACAATTAACGTAATCACTCACTCAGCATTGCTTAGCCATGTTAGCTAGCTAGGTAACTGATGGTCCGATACATGAGTCAGTCATGAAGCTATGTTGTTGGCAGTCAAAACACAAATATACGGCTAATTTGGGATAGCTGTTAGGATGAAGTTTTGTTTTGTTTTTTTATACTCAGAAAGAAACCTTTGCATTTGTTTCACATACAGGCAGGGCTGGGAATCATTACATCATTATATTAATAAAATGCTAATTATTAATCACTTATGAGAAGTTCTGGTCATTGAAATAAGTAGCCTCTGCTACATTTATTATGTCTTGGGTGTTTGAAATACAGAGGAAGTGACAAATTACGTAATATAAATACATTTAGTTCCTGTGATTGTTTCATTGTAGTTTTCCTGTTTCAATAATGTTCAAAACATGTGTCAAACATAACTTTGTCAGAATTTTTTTTTTTTACATGTTTGGTACTTAATTCAAGCACACTTTTCTTTACTTTTTAGATGCAGAAGATGAAGTTGGTGGTTGGTCACCTCTCTTCATGAGGTGATGCTGTGGATAACTGAGCAGGGCCACAAGCACCTGCTTATGTCAGACAGAGAGCAATTTAAAATATCAATAAACTTTGACCACAATTGTGAGGTACAAATGCCAGGTCACACATTATGTTACCCCCTGCACAAACACCATTACATTTCCAACTGCTCATATGAGTGATTACCATTCCTTTAAATCACATCTACTGACTGCTATCACCTTTGATGCCAGATTTGACACAGTGTAATTGAAAGGGCAAAAAAAAAAAAAATCACATCCATTTCATTTTTTTTGAGTAATTACAGGCTGTTCCTACCAAAATGTTTGTTTTAAGTTTAACAGTTCATTTTCTGAGCTTTCTTGATTTCTTGTTGGCAGGCCAATCATTTCTTGAGAAAAATGTCTGTATAAAATCTATAAAATGCTGAATAATTGACTGGTTGTTAGTTCATATGCATGCTTTTTTTATGAAATAAAAGTCAAACTGTTTTACACAGGAATTTATTTTCATTTTTTACATAAATTTAAATGACCCTTTGGGCCGCGAGACACTAGCACTAGAAGCAACATTGAGAGTCTGCAAATAAATGACGCGACCAAAACTCAAGGACTCCTTGTTTGGATTGATTTGCCGTAAAGCAACAAGTCTTTCCTCAGGTAAACGACAGTGGATGTCAGGTATAACGATCCCGTGGTCACCGTGATGGTCCAAGGGTAGTGTCTCTTCAGCTTGCTGGATCTGTAATATCAAATACATTTATGAAAGCTACAGTAACTCCAAGAACTTTTACTCATATAAAGTTTTTTCCTCTGGTTATGTACGCTTTTACCAGCAATAAAACTGCCCTGGCCTGCTCCTCTTACAGTAAACATGCATCTCGCTATGTCTACATTTTCTACCCCTTGGTCTGCTCGCACTCTAAAAGAAAAAATCTAGTCGGTGTAATTGCAAAAGTACACCTACAACTCAGATTCCCCTTCTGTTTCAATCTGACTCATACAGTAAACAACCAGGACCAATAAATAATAATCACAGAATTATCACGAATTTAATCTCTACTTCAAACATCCAAGATTTAGGGGAAGCAGCTAGTGTAAATAAATTCGATTCCCAGCCCTGCCTGTATGTGAAACAAATGCAAAGGTTTCTTTACGAGTATAAAAAAACAAAACAAAACTTCATCCTAACAGCTATCCCAAATTAGCCGTATATTTGTGTTTTGACTGCCAACAACATAGCTTCATGACTGACTCATGTATTGGACCATCAGTTACCTAGCTAGCTAACATGGCTAAGCAATGGTGAGTGAGTGATTACGTTAATTGTAATGGTTAGAACAAATCACCGGATAAACGATAGATCAAGGGTTGCTTTTAGATAAATGTCAGATAAACAAAACGGAAAACTAGAAGTGGGGGGGGGTCATATTTACCTCGATGCCGGCGGCGACTGGACAAAATGAACCAGGAAATAGTCAGACGAACATTGTCACACCCCCATTCCTATCTGACCAATGAAAGTTGTCGCAGCGGCTTCCAAGCTGACCAATGACAAGGCTTCTATCATCGGTTGAACGGAGGACCCCGCCCACACAACACAGAAAAAGATTCGCAACCAAAAAACAGGTTTCAATCAAAAAACAGATTCGCAACCAAAAAACAGATTCGCAAACAAAACGAAAAAAATGCTTGCAAAAGATTTTATTAAAATTCAAATCCATGTTTGAAATGTTTTTTTTTTGTTTGCAAATTTTTATTTTATATGAAAACCCTTTTTTGTTTGATTAAAATTTATTTGAGGTTGCAAATCCCCTTTTTGTTTGATTGAATTTTTTTTTGATTGCAAATCCCCTTTTTGTTTGATTGAAATTTTTTTTTGATTGCAAATTCCTTTTTTGTTTGATTGAAAATAAAGACACAAATTTCTCTCCATACATGACCTATGTGTGTATTTGATCCGAAGGGGGACGACGGGGACCGCCCTCCTCCAAACACGATTACGTTCAACACTTCAGACACAAAACCTGCAGGTGCGTCTTTTTCAATCAGGCTTCCTAAACTGTGTTAGAGAGTGAATGTGTGAGTGCATATGAATAATGTATCCGTTCCACTCTAAAGCGTCTTTGCGTGTCTAGAAAAGCTCTATATACACATTTGATCTGATGCGTTATTATTATTATTATTATTATTATTATTATTAATATCCTTCAAAACTGCCTTGTGGTCGTTGATATAATTCCCCCCATGGAACAAATATTACGTGGATTCACGGGCAAGGATTTATGGTGACGCATTGAGTGGTTTTCCGGTTTTGTACTTTTGGAGCGATGTTCATGTTCAGTAAAGTCTTTTGCGACACACATCCTGGCGTCTCCTTGGCTTCGGCATCACAACTGCACTGTACCAACTACCAAGGCATGTATTTAGCATTAAAAAAAAAAAAAAAAAAAAAATCTCACGGCAAACCACCAAACTCAAATGTCACCAGAAGTAGGCTAGCCTACACAATAAAATTGGTCATTCCAGAATTTGAGTACAGAAACATTTGCTGTTAAATTCATCTTTGCTTGTTGTTATAGTTGTACTGAGACAAAATGTAACTGCCCTGAACTGGACTTGAGTTGACCACCTGGACAAATCGACATATTTATTTTTATTTATTTATTTTAAACTCATGTCAGCAATGATTAAAAAAAAAAAAAATCATGCATGTTTCTTGAGGAGGATTGGTCCAAATAAGACAGATATGGATACCATAGAATTTGATATTATTTTTTTTTGAGAAACTATGTCAGATTTCTCATATATTTATTTCCAGTGATTTAATATTAACACTTCAATTCATTAAAAAAAAAAATTCTTCAAAATCTGTTGGATGTGGTTTGGACATGTTAACACATGATGCTAAAACGTGAACATCCTTTTGAAGGTTTTTTAGGTTACGCTGACTCGTTGGTGAACGGCATGAAGGGCTATCAGGTAACAGCGGCTGACCTGGACTTCATCAGGACGATGCAAGTGGGAAAACGAGTCAAGCAGCTCCAGGTTGTTGTTGTTGTTGTTGTTGTTGTGGTTTTTTTTTTTTTTTTAAATGAACTGATATCCGGATTCTCAAGCTGGGAAACAAATTTCGTCTTTGTGCTCTTCAGGGAATGTTGGAGGTCCTGCAAAATGATGTCAAAGTCTTGGAGAACGTGCAAGCTGATCTTAAGGAGGTCAGCTGAGGCCACTTGTTAACTTTACACTGCATTCGTCTTCATTTCGTGACTAAAACCCTCACTCATGAAGACGAGATGAAAATGTACTTAATAAAAACTGGACTAAAATCTATAGACGTTTTAGTTCATGAAGAAAAATGAGATGAAAATATATCAAATTCTGTCTCTGCTAACGTGGCACTTTAGTGTGACACACCCCCGTTCAAATCTGCAGCTATCGAGTGCAACACGCACAAACACATGGGACAGACAGGAAGTAGTTTCACAGGTTTAAAAAAAAAATTATAGGTAACATTAATCAAATGGCTAAAACATTCCAACATTGTTAATCTGACCGCTAATTAATGCTGGCTAATTTACTAGCATTGTAGTGTGAAATAGTTTTAGATTTACATTATCTGCTGACAAAATATCTATCTATATATATATATATATCTCTATCTATCTATATATATATCTCTATCTATCTACATATATATATAGCCAGCATAGAAACATTTTTTTTTTTTTTTTTCTGCAAACAGAACAACTTATAATTTTAAAGCAGGACAGAAGATATATATATACACACACACACACACACAGGGCTAAAAATGATTTTCCTTACTAAAAATATATTATAATAAGTTTTTGTTGACTAAAACTAGACAAATGAAATTGTTTTTTTTTTTCTTGTTTTCTCGGAGTAAAATAGACTAAAATGCTACATTTAGTCGACTAAAGATGGATGAAATAAATCCGGGATGAAGTCAACTATGTGTATGTGTTCGTTCCTTTATTCGGATTCACAACGAAAATGTAGTTGGTCCTTGCTCGCTGGTTGTTTTGACGTAACCATACCAACAAGAAACCAAAACGTTGTTGCTTTATGGATGTTAAAAAAAAAAAAAAAAAAAAAAAAAGCGATCGTCTTCATGAGTTATTTTCTAGCTTGTTCTGGGAAAATATGAAAGTGCTGAAAATGTCCAATTCGGCCCTGTCAGTTTTCCACGTGCTTGGAGCTCGTAGCGCACCAACAGCGCTTGTTTGGAGCCCTCACGTCTTCCGTCAAAGGGTTTGAGCTGGAGTTCAAGTCGCTGATGGCCGCGGTGAACGAAGATGTGGATAAGAAGCAGGAGGCGGTCAATCAGAATAAGAAAAAGAAGACGAATCGGTATGTTTGGAACTCATCTCTTGTTGCAGTGTAGTGCAAATCAGTTGTTGTTAGGGATGGGCGAGTACCGATACCAGGTATCGGAATCGGGCCGATACCAGCCTTTTTTCGAGTACTCGTGACACAGACGAGTACAAGCGACCGATGGCAGGGGAGGGAGACGTTAAGTGAGTCCTCCTTGCCTGGAACTGGCGCCAGCTTGTAGCAGTTTTTCACCAAAACTTCACCGGTTTGGAAATACTCCAAAATTGTTAATCTTAAACTAAAAGAGCATTTTTGTTTTATTTTGAGCGTTAGGACTATTGAAGAGTGACTGTGCTGTTTTTTGTTTTTTTTTGTTTTTTTTGGTCAAAATTAAAGGAAATATATTTGTTTAAAAATATCTTTTAGTGATTTTTTTATTTTATTTTTTTTTTATTTTTTATTTGTCAAAATGTACTACTGGTATCGGCAGTTGGTATCGCTGAGTACTGAGGGTCTGAGTATCGGTATCGGTCTGAAAAAAAAGTGGTATCAAACATCCTTAATTGTTGTATTATTTACAAAAAATTTCATCCTTCAGTTGCATTCTATAAACTTGTGTGTCACTCAGGAAAAAGGTGGACACAAAGGAGAGAGAACAGCTGGTGGAACAATTTGGTGGTGGCCAGGTGAGGGCAAAAACAGATACAGTGGGTTGTAATTTAATGCCATCTAGTGGTCAACTAATAGGATGCAATAATTTCGAGGCACTCGCATTACGGTGCCTCAGACAGACCACAATTTGCGAGCCAACTGCCAATTACTACCAAATGTGGGGGGTGGCCGCTCCTAATGTGGGCTAAAACGCGCTTAGCACACGACATGTAGCTTAGCCTAGCACAGTACAAGTCACCCGGATGTTTACCATCCACTTGGACTCACCGACGGCTGGATCTGCCAGTTTCATCCGGCTTTCGGTTGGAAACAAATGACAAACATCGACACTATCTAAATTATTGGTGTATTGGTTGAAAATAGGATTATCATGCATCCCTAATAAAAACCTTTCCAAATGCACTAAATACACAACTTGTATATTACTACTACTGCTATTACTAGTAATTACTAGTAATTTTAACATAATTTATCCTTCAATTT
Source organism: Festucalex cinctus (assembly GCF_051991245.1). NCBI lineage: Eukaryota > Metazoa > Chordata > Actinopteri > Syngnathiformes > Syngnathidae > Festucalex > Festucalex cinctus. Next base: position 22,330,197 of record NC_135412.1, on the reverse strand, counting down.
CCTTCATAGGCATTCAGCTATTAGCTTTCAGGATTCCTAGTCTAGTTTTGCATATTATTGGAATTAATAGTGGGTTTTAAAGTAGTTCACCGCTAGATGGCGCTAAATAATAGTTTGCTTCACAGATGAGGAAATAAAGTTAAATTAATGCTGTTTTTTTTTTTTTTTTTTTTTTTTTTTTTTTTTTTTTAATTAAAGGTTCATCAATTAATGAAAGAATGGTCAGAGGTCAAATCTAAAGTGGCTCAACTGGAGGTCAGTACCCATCTTGGCTTCAACTCATCAATTTCATTTTGACTCTAACGTCCAAACGCTTCAAATAGTTGGCCTGTGGAAAAGTTGTTCCAGCCGCAGCGTCAAAGGCGGCTCAGCCCACCAGCAGGAAAGCAACAAACGAGGACACGAGAAAGAGTAAAGACAAACCCACAAAATCCCCTACCAAGTCCGCGCCGGCGACGATTCCCAAAGCAGCTGCGGCACAGCAGCAGATTGTGGCAGATGAGTCCGAACTCGCAAAAGGCACCCGAGGGAGACCGAAGGCCGTCAGACGCGCGAAGGCCGCCGCGTCGCAGGCGGAAAGTACCAAAGAGCAGAACGACGCTAAGAATGCTCGACCAACCAGGAGGAGAGTAAAACAACAACAACAACAACAACAGCAGCAGCAGGAAGGAGAAATTGTTCTTCGCCGCTCCAAGAGGATCGCCAACAGGCAGTGACACCAGCTACACCGCCTCTTTTCACTTCCATTACGATGCTTTTATTTATTTGTACAAATAAACAATTTGATCGACTTTCTTGTGACGCTTTCAAGAGTCGTGTCTCACTTTCTCAATTTGTCAGTAGCAACCTAATTACTGAGCATGAGTGGCCAGAATATTACACGAAATGAAGGTTACGAAAGGATAACTATCACGATATTGTGGGAAGGGTTGGCAATACAAAAAAGGTCACGATATTGTAAAAAAATGAGCTCATACTAAAAACATATTGTGCTTTTGTACATAACAGCAATGCATATAAACAACCTACAATCTCTAATAAGACTTCATATTGAGGCACTTGCATGGACGCAGACCTCATCTGAGCATTAGCGTAAATTTGAAACAGAAGGGCCAAAAGATGCCTTGTGAAAATTAAACTGCACTGAAAAAACTAGCCTCCAGAGGGTGCTACAACTGCACAAATGGAAATCAACCCGACTTTTTGGACAGATGTGTTGCTTTTAATATAGTGACATGACAACGATGGTATATTGTGGCAGTTTTAATATTGAGATATCACGATATTGCCGTTATCTTTACATTCCTAGTGAGGATGGGAATCGCTGACTCATTTGTTTGTGATTGTCCAGTTTAGTCACGTTTTGCCGAGTCACTCTGCGTGCAGCCGGCCTGGCTGAGACCTTCACGCTGTCATTCAGGCTGATGTTTATCCTTGAGTTTCTGCTGTTTCTTTTTTTTTTTTTTTCTGTAATTATGCTCAACGGCAGCCAGGCCGCTTCATGGTGTTTGTTGGATCCATGTGCTGTTATTAAGAGGAATGGTCTTTCAACAGTTCCCCACTCAGAGTTTATTTTTTTGGAAAAAGCTTTTTTTTTTTTTTTTTTTTTCTTTCATCCTGTTGACTGAACTGTTCCTGCTTGCCAAAGCATAGAGAAGGTTCCCGTTCATTCTCCGATTGTTTCCCTGACGGTCTGTTATGTTCTGGAGTTGGATCCCCAAAGCGCAGACACAAATAAGAGGTTGACAATTTATTCGCATAACAAATCTTGTCTGCGCCGAACGCACTCACTACTAGACCAGAAACAACAAGAAGGCATCCTGGATCCAGAGGCATGGAACTAACTTGGGCAGAGGAACAGGAGACCAGAGGAGCAGAGCAGATGAACAGATGACTAATTCGGCCAAAACGCACTTCTCAGTCTGACTTATATAGTCAGCGAATGGATCTGATAGGCTGCGGCCAGACGTGGGTAACTCCAATAGGTTGCTGAAACAGGACTGATGTGGATTTATCTGATTAGCTGCTGACTGACACACGGATAAAACTGATTGGCTTCTGACCAGATAAAGATTCCTGACATCACATAGCTGCTGGTTACATGCTGATTGCATCAGTTCAAATCAGACACTTGCCACAAACAAAACAGTCATGACATGGTCGGTGCCGAGTGGCGGGATCCGGACCCACGCGGGTATCAATTGTGTGTTACAGTGCATTGCTGATGTCTTGAGAATTTTTGGCTGGCTGCACCGCAACCTTGTGAGATCACAACAAATTCCAAAGGTCCTGCAGGCAATACATCATTTTCTTATTGTTCATCAAGCTTCTGACCAGTTGAAACTTGTTGCTGGTTTCACGCTGATTGCATCAGTTCAAATCAGACACTTGCCACAAACAATATACAGTCACGACAATAACTGTGAGCCACTGTATTTAACAATCTGTTTCATGTTTGAACAACATTAAAATCAAATCTGAAGGCTTAATGTTCCAATAATATAACATTCTTCCATGCTTAGAGTGTGAGCCATAAGTAAGACGTTTTGTTGAGTATTTTTCCATCCAAAATGGATGTTTAAACATCGATTCGGCCCAGATTGAATCAATACAAGAATTGTGCACTGTAATATCGCTATATATTGCCGAATTGATTTTTTTTTTTTTTTTAAACACTCCTACAAGACTTTCAACAAGGCGTTGAAAGTTCAAGGAAGGGCAACTTGCTTCCACCGTGCTGATTGGTCCTCATTCAGCCTCTGCAAAGTCCGGCAATCGTGCCTCATGAGTTCATCGCTGCTGACTTTACGCTCTGTCAACAGTGTCTGCTTGGAATCGGCCTTCGCCGAGGCGCCAGTAAAAACGGGCTGTGGTTGGCAAAGGAAGAGAGAGCACCCGTGGTTTATCAAAGCAGGTCAAACTGTGACCCCTGACCTTTAATTTCCTGTCAGGCCTTTATTGTCTCATTCAGTCTGACATTGCCAAGATTTGCAAGTGGAAGTCCTTAAACGCTCGTAATCGGAGTTGCAGTATATCGTTTGTCAGTGGACTAATATTGATGATAAAAAAAGAAATTGTCGTCATATGCTCTGTCGTTCCGGTGACATTTTTTTGGCCTTTGCTACCGATTCCGATACTCAGCTTTGCAGTATCGGCCGATGCCGATACCGTACTGATACCTAAGTTTTCATGAAAAAGCTGCCGTGCCATTGGTTCATTCAAAGGCCAATAGGATATCTTGGCTCGGCATGCAGTGAACATGTCACATGTCAGTGAATGTTGTTCACGAGCAAGACAAGATGCTGCATCCAAAATCTATATTAGGGTCGGAAATAATGGTATCGGCAAGTTACTTGTTAGCACTCACCGATGCCGATACCACTGTTTTAATGCAGTATCGGGGTCTCTGCCGATACCAGTATCGGTATTGGAACAACACTAGTTTTAAGTAGGAAAAAAAAGTGCTAAGTCGGCTAGCTTTGTACTATGCTAGCATCGAATATTCTCGAGTTAAACCAAGTTCCCGTTTGAAACAAAACACATGAACATAGCGATTTCCAGCCAGTTGTAATTCCGACGTTCGTTTCATGTACCAGAAATCTTGCGTTGGATTAGAAGACGCAATAGCGATGGTTTAGGACGCTAACGCTAGTAGCGAGCCTCAGAACAACACTCCGCCCCCGCTGCAATATGATTGGCTGCAGCGTCGCTGGAAGGATATGACGCATTGCCATGACGTGTGCCGTAACCATGAACGCCGCCATATTGGATTAGCGCTCATGATGGGATGTGTATATATATATATATATATATATATATATATATATATATATATTAGGGGTGTGAATTGCCTAGTACCTGACGATTCGATTCGTATCACGATTCACAGGTCACGATTCGATTCGATACCGATTACTCCCGATATGAATTTATAAGTCGATTGTTGCGATTTTTTTTCATTCAAATTTAGAAAATACTAATCAGTAAGCTTGTAGAGTGTAAGATTTATATGAAAATGTATTATTTATTTATCTTATAGAGGTTGTAATCTGTTTCATGTTTGAACAGCATTAAAATAAAATATTAAGGCTTAATGTTCCGTTCATATAACATTCTTCCATGCTCAAGGTGTGAATCCTAACCCGAAGTCAGACGTTTTGTTGAATATTTTTCCATTAAAAATGGAAGTTTAAAAATCGATTCACACACACACACACAAAAAAAAAAAAACAACGATTTTTTTTTTATTGAATCGATTCGAGAATCGCGCGATGTAGTATCGCGATATATCGCCGAATCGATTTTTTTAACACCCCATATATATATATATATATATATATTTATATATATATTTATATATATATTTATATATATATATATATATATTTATATATATATTTATATATATATTTATATATGACTTTTGATGGTTGACGTTAGGGAAAGCCATTATGTCAATGAGAAGTCCCCACGATGGTACAAAGACAAACGTGTTTGTGCGTGTTTGTGTGAGAGAGCATGTGTGTCCAAACTTTTGACCTGTACTGTTTAATCTAGAACAAATTAATGTTGGAAAAGGTTTTGAAATGTGTGTATAGACTTTTTTTTTTCATAGCCATTGTAGCTGCAATACATTTTAAGCCATACAGCTACATGCTCAAAGATCATATCACAAAAAAATGAAAATAAAAAATCACCCTTTTAATGAGAAACTGCAATGTGAGGCATTCATGATACTTGTTTTCCTTTCATAGTCTTTTGGAATTAGCTCATTGTTTGCTTTGGAAAGCTCTAATAAATGATTGCTAATGTAATCCAACAACACTGATCCTGTTCTGTTCATCGTCTTTCGATGTTTTCTCACTTGATACCGTTCCGCTTATTAAAAAGGAGAGAGAAAGATCTGCTCGGCTGAGCGGGACAATAGTTCACTTTGATTCTTTATGCATTAGGGAAGTTCATTCCAATGCAGAGACTGGAAAGATTTTCTAAGATTGAGTACAGTTTAAGGTTCTTTTCCACTGGCCTGTCCTGAATCCGCGTCCTGTTTTGATTGGGCGTCTTTAAGGTCAATGTGAAGCGAAAGTTGCAGACAAAAAGAGCAGTGAGGCGACGACGTAATGACTGTGAAACACAATCCGATGATTTCCTCACTGACCTTGTAGCTAAATTCCTCCACATGTTTTCTTTCACAGTTAACCAGCTGAAATGTCTGTGATGTCATCGTTTCCCTTTTTTCCCCGATTTAATGGCCAGAAAAAATGAATTCTTTCATTTTTCCCATAAGGGCAAATTCATTAATATTCCAAGAAGAGACGTCAATGTGAGGGTTTGGTGCCTTGCTCAAGGGTATGAGGACTTTGGGAGCAATCCGTTCCGTCCCAATTTTGCCCTTATAAGGTCTCGATGTGGTTTGTTATGTACAGTATAAGGCCCTCTAGTGGAGGCTGCTGTTCACTGCAAAAAGTGAGGGCAGCGCCTTCGCCACCAAATGGGAATTGGAAGCCTTTTCTGTTTAGTTTTAGTTTAGTTTAGTTTAGTTTAGTTTAGTTTAGTTTAGTTTAGTTTAGTTTAGTTTAGTTTAGTTTAGTTTAGTTTAGTTTAGTTTGGCTTGTTTTGGTTTTGTTTTTTGTTTTGTTTTTTTGGTTTGTTTTTTTGGTTTGTTTTTTGGTTTTTTTTGGTTTGTTTGGTTTTGTTATTTTTTTTATTTTCTTTTGTTTTTTTGGTTTGTTTTTTGGTTTTGAAACCGTACTTAACCAGAAACCAACTTTCTAACTGTTGTTCTTTTTTTTCTTTTTTTCTTTTTTTCAATAAAATTCTAGCTGCATTGTTTTGAATAAGTTGAAGTTTGTTCAGATCTGGATTTGTTCAGCTGCGGTGAAAAAAAGAGCATTCCAGTAATTAAGTGACTAAAGATGAACGCATTAGCCAATTTCTCAGTGATCTATCTTTAGATATGTCCCTTCATTTTTTTCTGAAGCCAGATGGAGAAAAAAAAAATGATTGCTTAAATGTGAACCAGCTGTTCCGGGTGGGAATTGACACCTCGAAATAAGCAAAAAAGTTGAGCAAAAGTTCAAACCTTCAGAAAAATTGCACATGGATGCAAAATGGGGTCAACATCTGGCTTGTAAAGGAGTGGCTTTCTCTTTTTTTTCCTATTTCATTAACTTTTGTTACTGGGGTAAGTTTTCATTGTTTTCTGATTGAAATGCATCAAAGCATATCTATGAGGCAGGCATGAATGTGATTTGTATCCGTATTTGTGCAAGCATGAACAGCTTGATAGCAAGTTGATCGAAATGGAGGCGGAGAGACGTGTGATTGCCTTTGCGCAGTTGGCCGCCGTGACGTCTGTGCTTTTCTCCCTTCAGCAAATCCTGTTCTTCTTTTCGTGCAGAATTTGGGCTCCGTCCTCTGTTTGTGCGGCTCCTCCCTTCTCCCGCATAAAAGCTTCGCTGCTGTCAAAGTTCACCCTGCAGTCTCGCAGCAACACATGAAAGGTAAGAGGTGCAGCTCTCAGGTTGTTTTGGTTTTTGTGCATGTCTGGCATGGCTGCAGCATCCCCATTCTCTGCATTTCTGTCTCCTTGCAGTAAAATCGGAATTTCCAAATTGGAAGAAAAGACTGACAGACTCATAAATTGTTTGACGGCTTCCTAGTGCATGAGAAGAATTCTTTCTCAATCCAGAATGTGAAGTGATCATCAAAGCTGCCAAAGTCAGCAGTGCTTCTGTCTGTCTGTCTGTCTGTCTGTCTGTCTGTCTTTCTGTCTGTCTCTGCCACTGATCTGAATATATGACTGGATAGCGGATAGGCCAAGACTTTTGAGGTCGCAAGGCCGCCATGTTGCTCCTCCCCAGAAATGTTTCTCAGCATACAGTCCTATCGTTTATAGTATCCAAATTGGAGAACATTTGAGACAGTACTGAGTAGAAACAGCATCATTTGCCATGTTTTAAATGTGTTAAACATAAGCAAGAGGACTTCAGACATTGACGGACGTGACCCAAGTCAACTTGCCGGACTACTGTCCTCTCGACCAACACCGGACCAGAACTCGTGTCACAGAACGCTGTCAGGGGTAACTCAGTGCTGATCGCACACACTGGAGGTGAGGATGAAATAGAGATTCATGAGATTCCATCCATCCATCCATCTTCTTCCGCTTATCCGGGGTCGGGTCGCGGGGGCAGCAGCTTTAGGAGGGAGACCCAGACTTCCCTCTCCCCAGCCACTTCAACCAGCTCCTCCGGTGGGATCCCGAGGCGTTCCCAGGCCAGCCGAGAGACATAGTCACTCCGGCGTGTCCTGGGTCGTCCCCGGGGCCTCCCACCGGTGGGACATGCCCGGAACACCTCACCAGGGAGGCGTCCAGGAGGCATCCGAACCAGATGCCCGAGCCACCTCAGCTGGCTCCTCTCAACGCGGAGGAGCAGCGGCTCGACTCTGAGTCCCTCCCGGATGACCGAGCTTCTCACCCTATCTCTAAGGGAGAGCCCGGACACCCTGCGGAGGAAACTCATTTCGGCCGCTTGTATCCGGAAAATCCGAACTGTTCCTTTAAATACATGTGGAAATTAGATGCTTTGTGATGTTTACAGGAGGAAACGTACATTTGAATTTAACAAAAAAAAAATTATAACTGTAATTCAACAAAAGATGCCTCTGCCAAATCTAATATTGGGGGTATAATTTTGCATTGGAGGATGGTCGGAAGTCGGATATATCCAAGTAGGTTTTTCCCAGTTCCGACCTGAAAGTGTTTGAGGCGAAAGTAAACAACCAAATTAGTGGATAGTGGTAAATTGTGTTATTTTTTATTTTGGTTCTTAAACTCATTTTGACTTTCCAGCAAACTTACCTTCTTGCAATTTTAATTCATGTATTGTTTTTATCTTATTTCATAAGCATTCCATACAGTTCAGTAGTTCAACCGTATAATTTCATGCCGGAAGATAGCGGCATACTGTCACGTATACGTTTCGTTAGATCAAGTTATATCGAATATTTATGAATGAAGAAAGCTATCGAGTTTTATACTCAAGTAAATTGTCTTTTACCATTCACAGTCTGTGTTTCCAAAGGGGAAATCATTGTAGAGTGACGTCACTTGTAGTCCGTTGGTGAACTCGGGGTCCTTCTTTTTTTTCCGACTTCTCAAGTAGAATTTCCGGGTTCAAGGGGGCGTTCCCGCACACACTTCCTGGTTTGAACTCGGAAAAGTCCCACTTCCGACTATCCTTGGATGCAGCATAAGGAAGTCAGCTATAAAAGAAAAAAAGGGGATCTTCAAAGCAGCACATACCAATCCGCTATTTTTTTTTTTTTTTTAACTTGTTAAAAAATAGTGACCAATCCAGCACAAATCCCCGCCTCCGGCCTTATACTAACTGCCTCCGAGCTGAATATGTCTTATGTGTACATAGCGTATGGTTGATACAGTAGTCTGCTCACGAAATAGGAGGAGCAAGATGGCCGCCTTCTGACTTCAATTGCTTGCACAAGCGTGTATGGGCTATCGTATGGGCTATCGCCTATCCAGTCATATATACAGGTCAGCGGTCTGTTGCACCTGCCAGCTTAATGTCCAAACTTGACATGAGCTTGTGCATGAATTGTTTGGGATGAATTGTTGTTTGTATCTGAGATGTAGTTGCATACGAGAATGCCCAAAGAGCTGATAAAGCAACTCGATCTTGTCATGGTGGAGGTTTGTCTGCCGTGATGTTATTGTTGAGCCACAAAGGGCCTCTTGTTGTCATGGAAAAAAAAAAGTGGGGACCAGACGCTTCCCCGAGCAGGCCCAGACTTTGCTGCCTTGTTTTAATGTCTTTGTCCCCCCCCCCCGCGCTCCTGCCTGCTGGACAGGAAGTGTTGATGTAGCACGGAGAGAATGCGTTTCTTGATCCCAGCGTATGTGCCGCCGACTTCCTTGTGACTCACACGGCTACGTTCAAATTCTCCTCACCTGCAAGTTGTCTTACAAAATATGTTTTAGTCATCATCTTAGGTTTGTATTTTGCAGATATCAAGACAGTTGCACTCTTATTTTAGACCAGGGGTGTCAAACTCATCTTAGCTCAGGGTCCACATGGAGGAAAATATATTCGCAAGTGGGCCGGATCAGTAAAATCATTGTATATAATTTTTAAAACGTTGCCGTCAATTACACGCAGATTTTCGCTATTTGTGGGCCATCCCTAAATTGTGGGGGCGCAGCTGTAAAAATATTGTCCCAAAAAAATAAGACGACTGCAAATGGGCGCGGCAACACTTTGCCGGTATGAGCGCCAGGCGTGTTTTATCTCGCTATTTTGCATAAAGCTGTACATTGTCCACTGAATGCATTGTGTGCCGGGTGCCGTTAATGAAGTTATAAGGACGTTGATCCTTGTCATGTGCAGTTGTCATGTGTCTTATTCAGCACGTTTGTGTTTGATTTATGTTTTTATTTTTATTTTTTTTAAACAAACTGTAACTTTCAATTGTGTTCAAAATAATGACATGCTGTGTACAAGTTTAATTGCTCATCTGAGGCTTGCTTGTGAAATGACCAATTTCTATGCTTGGGTTGTGGCTGACTGATTAAGTGGTCCGACATTACTCTTTCTTTTCTTTTTTCTTTCTTTCTTTTTTTTTTTTTACTGTACAAAATCAACCCCATTGCGGGCCTGATCCGGCCCACGGGCCTTATGTTTGACACCACTGTTTTAGACCCTTTAATTCAAGTATTTTATTGTAGGAACATTCGGCCTTAAAGCACACAGTATTGGCGTGTCTAGACCATTTTTGGAAAATAAACGTGAGCACAATTGACCCACAATTTGAAAAATGTTCAAATTTGCTTCTTTTTTTGAACAAGCGAGAGTGTTCATCACATACAGTATTTTGGCAGGAGCCTTTTGCCTCAAAAACAGTTGAACCCACAGTGCAGACTCCACCCACCTCGTCTCAGTGAGGTGAGCCAAGCACAAGTGAGCAGCTCTAGAACCTACTTTCAACAAGGATATGCGGCGTATTTCTTAACTTCTGCCACCCAATTTCAATGAGCTTTGTTGAGTCCAGTGGTTCAGTAATATCACCGCAATCATGTCACAATTGTAGAAACCATCAATATTATACAAATTGTAACATATTAATTAGGGATGTAACAATATCCAAACGTGACGATACGATATTATCATGATATGAAGCTCACGATAAGATAATTCTCACGATATTGTGGGGAGGTTGGCGATATTTACAAAAGGTCACAATATTGTAAAAAAAAACGAGCTGATACTAAAAAAAAGCACAATATTGTGCTTTTGTGCATAACTGCAATGTTATGTTATTATTATTATTATTATTATTATTATTATTATTATTATTATTATTATTATTATTATTATTATTATTATTATTATGCTATTATTGTGTTGTTCATTTTTGCACATATTGAGTTCCTTCACATATTAACTTGCTTCACAGACATATTCCGTTCCCCTTCATCTGACAATGAGTGTAGATTTTGGTTTGGTTTGTTTTTTATTTGTTCATTTTTCCTTTCGGACAGCATTGTGACAATCAAACATTTCATCATACAATTACAACATATAATATAACCGAAAAGAAAAAGGGCTGGCAGGAAGAAGCTGAAGCTTATGAATTCCCGCCCCCATACTATACTAGGACGCAGAGGAGTCAAGTAAACTATTTTAAACATAGAAGGGCCAAAACATCCCTCAATTGCACAAAAAAAAACTAGCCACCAGAGGGTGCTAGAACTGCACAAATGCAAATAAATCAACTTGACTTTTTTTTAACAATGTGTTTCATTTAAATATTGTGAACATGATGACGACGATATAGTGGCAGTTTTAATATCACGATATTGCGCTTATCGTTCCATCCCTTGTGTTAACGTGACTGTCCTTATGTAAAAATCTGAAACAATATTTATATAAAAACATGTTAAAAACCTAAACATTTAAATAGAATCTAGCATTACTCACTAGAGATGCTGATTTTTAAATGCATTCATGTCTGCGGACACATTTTGACGGTCGAAGCTAACTCTTGCAAGTTTTGCTCTGACCAACCAATCGGAGGACGGAAAAATGTTGTTGTCATCGCAGGCCAGCTTGTTGACCTTGTGAGGACAAATTTGAAATTGTATTGAAAAATTCTCATTACTAATATCGTTCAAGTTACGTGAGCCAGCACTTCAGATTCTAAAAGGCACTGGGCAGATTAGATTGACATGGCAACACATCCAGGCTGAAATCTGATTGGACAAAAAAATAAAATAAAAAAAAAAGAAATCTTACATTCTCTCCCACAAATTGGAAGCAGTGCAACTAAGAGAAACGCTACAAATGAACTGTTGCAATAAATTTTATGAAGCAAACATTAGAATTGAGTTTGTAAACGTCGATGACTGCTTTGTGATCGTGTTTCGAGAAGGCCTTGCTGGCACTCCACTGGTTGATTCTCATCATTGGGTTGTTATAGCAACTGGCAAGGTGTCGCTTGCATCTTGCATGACCCTTGACCTTGACGTCTCAAGAAATGTTCTTATTTTGAAAAAGCACTTGCAGCATTCCCGTCTGTCATCTCTTGACAGGCAATTCAAGACAATGAACATGCGCATCAATGAGGATGAGTGGAAATATAAATCAACACGGTTTCTTCAAATATTCTTAGTTGATGGATAAAAATGAAAAGATTCAAATTAGTGTCGCTGGAAGAGGGTCAAAACTTTTCCCTCCTTGTGCTATACAATTTTTCGTTCTGCATTTTTGTGGTTCATGTTTTGCATGACAAGTGCTGTGACCATTTGCTTATGGAGGACCAAAAATGCTAACATTCAAAATAAATCAATGACTTAATAAATAAATAAATAGATAAATTAGTATAAGTGACAATAAAAACTGATATAAAAAAAAGTAGAATTCAAAAATAAAAAACAAATGTATTTATTTATATATATTTGTATAGGGGTGGAACGGTTCACAAAATCCACGGTTTGGTTTTCGGTTTCGTGCTGACGGTTTTCGGTTCGATTCAGTTCGGTAGGCAGTGACTTAATAAAAATCTAACATGTCATGGAGTTAAAAGTGAAAGTGTATATTATTCACAGATAATAATAATAATAATAATAATAATAATAATAATTATTATTATTATTATTATTTGCGTTCCACCCCTAATGTGTGTATATATATATGTATATATATATATATATATATATATATATATATATAATTTTGTTCTTTTTATTTCCATTTTAATTTTTTTTTATATATAATTTTCGAATTATACATCTGTTTTTAATTTTCACTTGTAGACATTTATTTATTTTTTAGTCATTTATTTATGTATTTTGAATTGTGTCAGTTTTGGTCCTCCATAGTTGCTCCTATTCAAGGATGTGAAATGCTGATGAACTTGTGGACAATGTCTCCTTTGTCCAGTATATTTTGGAATCACCTTTGACAATAAAAGTATTGCAGCTGCAAACTTGAGAATTTCCCATCGTCTCGCTGATCGTATGTTATTTTTGGCCCGTCGAATCCATAAAAGACGGCGGAGTGCCTTTGGGAGCCAACGTCAATACGAGACAAAGCAACCGCATGGAGGTTCTGGCAATAAATGAAATTATGGGTGCGAAACCTGCAGTGAAATGAATCTGCCTGTTGACATTTGTCTGAAATGAAAACTGTGGCGAGACGTGAGGTGACCTGCATGCGCTTCCTGACACTTCTTCTTTTACGAGTCTATTGAAGTGAAATTATGTGCGTGTATGTACACACCCGTGGATGGTTGAAGGAACTGGAGTAAGACGCATCCTACTTGGATCGTCAGTTTGTAAAAGCATCAATATTGAAGTGAGACATTGACACTATATAGCTACAAGCTGTGACTGCTTTCAGTGTGCTGCAGTTTGGAATGCAATTTGTGAGAGTCACATTCGGTACAGCTGCAATACGCAATCTAGCAATATTGTTTTCACACATAATGCTCTTTTTTTTTAACTGGTATCATAAAAAAAATGTACACAGTGTTCCCTTGCTGTAACGCGGTTCAATTGTTGCGGCCTCGCTGTATTGCGGATTTTTTTTAATGATATTTTGCATGCATATATATATATATATATACATATATATATAATTTTTTTTTTTTACTGTAATGTACCTATTTTATAAAATGTATGGTTTAAACCTTGATAATTTTACATATATATATATTTTTTTACAGTAATGTACCTATTTTATAAAATTTATGAAGGTTTAAACATTGAGAATTTTGCATGCATTTTTTTTTTTTACTCTAATGTAGGCTATTTTATAAAATTTATGAAGTTTTAAACATCAAGAATCTTGCATGAATTTTTTTTACAGTACTATACCTATTTTATAAAATGTATGAAATTTTAAACATTGATAATTTTGCATGCATTTTTATACCTATTTTATAAAATGTATGAAATTTTAAACATTGATAATTTTACATGCATTTTTATACCTATTTTATAAAATGTATGAAATTTTAAACATTGATAATTTTCTGAAATTTTAAACATTGATAATTTTGCATGCATTTTTTTACAGTACTATACCTATTTTATAAAATGTATGAAATTTTAAACATTGATAATTTTACATGCATTTTTATACCTATTTTATAAAATGTATGAAATTTTAAACATTGATAATTTTGAATGCATTTTTATCCCTATTTTATAAAATGTATGAAATTTTAATCATTGATAATTTTGCATGTATTTTATAATACCTATTTTCTAAAATTTATGAAGATTTAAACATTGAGAATGTTTCAACAAGAGAGAACTGTAGGAAAATGTAAATGCCTTGATGAGAAAAGTATATAAAGTGTGTTTGAGAAGGGTTTTAGAGCCTTTATACATTTATAATAAATATAAAACATAAAGCCAACTACCTCACGGATTTCATTTATTGCAGGTATTTTTTAATTATTATTTTTTTAAACCAATCACAGCGGAAAACGAGGGAACATTGTATCCAGTAATTGGTCGTAAACGTAATATTGATTTGAATTTCTTTGGTGTTTTCCAACTAAAATGTATAGCACACTCCTGCAAATGCACACAGGCGCACAGCCCAGATGGCTTCTCGTGAGCATCAACTGAGTGCTGCAAACAGCGTTTCAAAGACTAGACGCTCATCTGGAAGTGGTCAGGAGGACGGTTGCATCAGGTGGGGCTTGGAAAGGCATCTGCAAGTTTCTTTGTCAAATGTGGCAGCTCATCAACATCATGCAAGAAAATCGAAACCGGAGCTGGCCAGCACATTTATGATGGACTCTGGCATGACAAATGAGCTTGATTGAGCCAGTGGGTCTTGATGTACTGTAGTCATGTTGTTCTCTTTAAAACGCTTGATGCGTTCTTGGAGGTCAGGTCCAACATGTTTCATTTTAAAGTTCTGCAGTCATATTCATGACTTCATGAGGGTGGTGTATTTCTCAAATGTGTTGTAAGTTGAGCAAAATGGAATGACGACGTGGCAGAAGGACGTCAGAACTAACACCAAACGTTGCTAACACACAGGATGCTATTTTGTAGACTGGTTCCAGTGCGTTTAGCGTAAAAAATGGGGACATCGTCATTTTCGTGCCACGGCAGGTTTAGTTTAGCGTGTTCGTAAATTGACCTTAGCGTGGAACGCCCCTCCCCGCCCACTAAATGCGACAAGCACCTGGCGCCGACATTTACCGGCCGAGATGAGCTGAAGTTCAATCGCATTAATGCAAAAGTTGTCAAATCGTCCTTGTGTTTTCTCGCTTAGGAATTTTCAGGACGCCAATATTTCTCTTTGAAGCAAGCAAAGGGGGCTTTCATTTTTTTAGTGAAGGGTATCTTCCCTCCCTCACTAATCACCATGCAATTTTGCCCAAGAACAAAAGGAAATGCATGTCGCTGTCTGTTGCTACAGAAGTCAGGAAAAGACCGAGTCGCCTCACACACACATTATTCCTGTCAAGCAGGGTCAGAATGAATTCATATGACCGATGTTTTGTTGGCATTTATAGTAAATAGTAAGTCAACAAACGTTAGCGTGGACGGTTAGCTACCCAGAGCTATCGTTAGCCTTTGGCTAAAAACAACAATGGAGAACATTACCTTAGATCAGACGTAGTGGTTTCTGCTCATTTTGGAGGGATTCAACTAGCCGTATGTATGCTCTTCCACAAAGTTTGAGCACACTAGCGCAGATATTGTTCATAGTTGTTTGAGGGTTTAGAGAATCCAGACATTGTCTCTCTTAAACAAGCCATGACTACCGCAAGATGCAATTTAGACGATTGGAATAACGGCTATCACTCTTACACAAGCCGTGACTATAGCATTTAACCATTTTTATTTATTTATTTATTTATTTATTTATTTATTTATTTATTTATTTATTTATTCATATATATTTTTGGGGGGTGGCGGGGGCGTTTTTGGATAAGCATGCAAATGACGCAATGCGCTACCGGCAGCGGGATTGCGTTTGTTTGTCCGCAGCAAAACGCACGTGCTGTCGCAGACATGACTTCTTGCGTCTTGATTGGTTTACTAGGTCATGCAGGCGTGCTTTACGCTAAGCTCAATGGGCTATATGCCACAGAAGAGGCGGGACTGTTTTTGCACATCAATTTGTTTCCAGTTCGGTTTGCGGCGTGTGGGTTGCGTCACAATACTTGTGCTTCCGACTTTGTGCCGACTTTGTGTTTTTTCACTCACTCATTCACACATGTAAGCTTCTGTGAGTGAGTGAGTGAGTGAGTGAGTGAGTGAGTGAGTGAGTGAGTGAGTGACATCACGCAGCTGACAAGTTTGCCCGGCCCGTTTGCGACCCCCCCCCCCCCCCGCTCTGTGATTGGCTGGAGGGGTGTAAACACTGTCTTTCCACAGAAACGTCCCGCTGTTTACAAAACAAACACAAAATGGCAAAATACAGGCTGGGGGTGTGGGGGTTTAGGATAAAATCACCCCCACACGTTATGAAAAGCCCATATCTATAAATTGAGAAGTAGTTTGTTTGTTTAAATCCTGTATTTAAAAAGTGCATTTTCCTGAGTGAAACCGGCAGAAGTGTTGTGCAACAAAAGTACTTTTTTTTTTTTTTAAACTAGTATTGGTATCTCTGCTTTTTTTTCTATGAAAGGTGAAGAAGGTACAAGTTGATCCTGCACCTGTCTTTCATTTTCTGGCTGACTGACTGGAGCCCATACATGGCCGCCTTTCCACTCACACCTTGGAAACAAAGCCAAGAAGCAACCTAATGTAAGGCAAGTCGTGGACTAAGACGTTGACTTGGCAAGGAGAACAACTCTGAAAGTAAGCAAACTTGTAGCTGGTCATTGATCAATGTTAGGTTGATTTTTTTTTCTCAATGTTGACCTATTGTACCATCTAAAAAAAAGGGCAAACAAATACGCTAGTTCCTCCATCAAGTATTCGCAGGACTTAACTTTCTTTGTTATGTTTCAGCTTTTCCAAATGGAATCAATTATTTTCCACCTCAAAATTTGACACGTCAAATCCGTCATTCCCCTTAATTTCAACTCGTCTCCCATTTCCTGTTGCTGGGAAACATCCCCACAGCATAATGATGCCACCATCATATTTGGTATTGGTCTGTAGGTATTGCAGATTACAGTTTTGGCCATTTGATTGGTTTCCCTCAAACATGACTTCTCAAACTCTGACAGTCAAGCCAAAGAGTTTCATTTCTGACTCATCAGACTCGAGAATTGTGTCTGTCAGGTTTCTTTGGACAAATGCCCGATGACTTGCCATGTTCCTTTTACGAAGGACTTGGCTTTGGTCTGGCAGTTGCCACACCAGACCATCCCACTACCATAGTAGCTTTTGCAGAGATGCAGAGATGGCTGTCCTTCTGGAAGGTTCTCAGCTTTTAGAAGAAGGCTCCGACATAACAAAATGTGGAAAAAGAGATGCCCTTTACTTTTGTTTTGTTTTTTTCTCCACAGTAAAATATGGTTCCTCCAATCCTTCATCACATCTACATATTCATCGCTGTGTTCCATCTGGCCTGCGGTGGCTCATTCTCTCGAAGCAAAACAACGTCGCAGCAGTACCAGGCCCAGCCACAGTACAACGATGGCCAACCGCAACAGCCCTTTTTAGGGAATGAGATGCCGTTACAGGCTCAGTATGGTATGGAGTTCCCGCAGCTCCCATTTGAGTTGGCCAAAGAGAGGCTGTTGACAGAAAGCAAAGGTCTCACGTTCTTGATATTTTAAAAGTAAATAAATAACTGACCACTCTTTATTAATCTGCATTGAATGCTTACTCTCACGACCAAATGTTCGTTTGTTTTAAGGACCAACATTCAGAGGAGCCAAAGGTCCACCTCCCCCTGGTTCTAGTGGAGAAGGTTTCCGTATTGGACCTCCTGGAGTTCAGGGCCCACCGGGACCTCAAGGACCACCAGGGCTGCCAGGACAGGGATTGCAAGGAATACCAGGAAAAGCAGGTCCTCCTGGTCCTCAAGGGTACCCAGGAATAGGTAAACCAGGACTGCCAGGATTGCCAGGAAAACCAGGAGGACCTGGATTGCCTGGGCCACAAGGTGAACCGGGACCTAGCGGTCGTGAGGGACCAAATGGACTTCCTGGTCCTCAAGGACTCCCAGGTCCACCTGGCCTACCTGGAATTTCAAAGGTAGGAGGTCAAGGTCTGCCAGGACAAGTGGGTCTTCAAGGAGAGCCAGGTCAAAGAGGTTCTCCTGGGCTTCCTGCCCAACCAGGCCCCAGAGGAGAAAAGGGAATTGGTATACCTGGTTTGCCCGGGTTGAAAGGACCTAGTGGACCACCTGGTATGCCTGGACATGCTGGCATGCCTGGGATTGGTAAACCCGGTGTGAATGGTCTTCCTGGGCATCCAGGAATGCCAGGGAAAGCTGGCCCCCGTGGTGAACCAGGACCATCAGGACCACCTGGTGATAGAGGCCAACCAGGCCCACCAGGTTCATCTGGAATGGGAAAACCAGGAAAAGATGGCTTTCCAGGTCAATCAGGTCTTCATGGAGGAAAAGGTGAACCAGGCTCTCCAGGATTACCAGGAAGTCCAGGTTTGCCTGGTTATGGCAAACAAGGCTTCCCAGGACCCAAGGGTCACAAAGGACACAATGGTTTTCCTGGATCACCGGGTCCAAAAGGAGAAAAGGGTCATGAAGGCCTTCCAGGTGTTATTGGGGCTACCGGTTCTGGTGGTAGACCTGGTCCACCAGGACCAATGGGGCCCTCAGGTATCATTGGCTTCCCAGGGCAAAAGGGCGAAGATGGTGAGAGTGGGCCAAAAGGAACTCCAGGATTTAAAGGGGATATAGGGTTACCAGGCCTTCCGGGGCAGCCAGGATTCATAGGCGGAGTGGGGCAACCTGGACTGAGAGGATTTCAAGGACCAATGGGTCCCAAAGGGGAACCAGGTAACAGGGGTTTGAGTGGCGCCCCTGGCACAGCAGGATTGCCTGGGCCGAGAGGAGAGGGAGGCCAAGCTGGTGATAAAGGCCATCAGGGACCACAGGGGATCCCAGGACTTTCAGGACCAGGTGGACCAATTGGACCTCCTGGAATGCCTGGTCAAAAAGGAGAAAGGGGCCCTCCTGGGTTACCTGGCTATCCTGGTGAGGGAACACCTGGACCAGCTGGTCAGATTGGTCCCAAGGGTAACCCTGGCCCTAGTGGACCTCAGGGACTTCCTGGACAACCGGGGCAACCTGGACTTCCTGGTCCTCCGGGACACCCTGCGACAAATCCTGATCTTGGACAAACCCTCCCAGCGTCGGGTCCATATAGTGGCCAAAAACACGCTTACAAAAAGCCAAGGAATGATGGCTACATCGGTGGAAACGCCTTGGAGATGCCGGCGTTCACAGCAAAGCTCACCCATCCATTTCCTCCTGTTGGTTCTCCCGTCATTTTCGACAAAGTTCTCCAGAACGGCAATCAGGACTACGCTCCTCAAAATGGTGTTTTTACATGCAGCGTACCGGGGGTTTACTATTTTGCTTACCACGTCCACTGCAAAGGGAGCAACGTGTGGGTGGCGCTGATGAAGAACAACGAGCCCGTGCTGTACACGTACGATGAGTGCACCAAGGGCTTGCTGGATCAGGCATCGGGTAGCGCTGTGCTCCCTTTGCAACAGGCCGACACTGTGCATGTACAGCTGCCATCTGACCAGGCAGCAGGACTTTATGCTAGTCAGTATGTCCACGCCACTTTTTCCGGATACTTACTGTACCCAATCTAAGTGAAAACGGTTGCATTTACAAATGCAATGATTGAAGCAGCAAATGAAGTCAAGTTGCGAAACTTAGTCACAATTTGTCTGGATTTATACATGAACAAAATGTGTCGTATTCAGAAATGTGCATTGGTCTTATGACTGCTACAAAGCAGTATAAAAATGTCACTTTGATGAATGTTATACTTGATGTTTTTGAGGCAGCATCTCTGCCGTGTGACCGAGAGGATGGATGAAATGCCAATCACTTAGCTATTTTTTCCTTTTTCTTCCAGCTGTTCTTAACATGCTCATGGTGACATAATACACAGAAACATTTGAATTCACGCTGCAGACTCAATGACTATTTTTCTTTGCATACAAATAGATTATTTACAGGACGTATACTATAAATGCATACACAACATGCAGTGTATATATGCCAAGTGTTAAATTGCTTGACTTGTAGTTTCAAACTTGGAAACTTAACATTTCAGTGTTTTGCTCACATGGAGGCAGTTGTAGTACAACAGTAAACATGTTTCCTTGTGACCAGAAATAGTGGCAGATTGTTGTTTTAAGTCTTATATGAAGTACACCTCCAATATTAGTTGAAAATAATTTTACTGACTATTGGTATATTTAATTATTTAATATAATAAACTCATTATGCCAACATTAAGAATTTTCACAGAAATAATTGCAATCATGTTATTTTACCCGAATACATTAAGGGTAACCGTTAAGGGTGCAAGCTAGTTCATACAGTATCCACTTTCTGATTGAAGTAACCTGCATACTGGAAAAGAAGAAGCAAAAAGAAAAGTTTTTTTTAAAATCATGAATGTAAATGATGCGCTTAGTTTAGTTCTCAAGTGGTATGCCTGTAATAGAAAGAAAGAAAGAAAGAGAGAAAAAGAAAGAAAGAAATGAAAGGAAAGAAAGAAAGAAAGAAAGAGAGAAAAAGAAAGAAAGAAATGAAAGGAAAGAAAGAAAGAGAGAGAGAGAAAGAAAGAAAAAGAGAGCGAGAAAGAAAGAAAGAAAGAAAGAAAAAGAAAGACAAAAGGAAGGAAGGAGGAAATGAAAGAAAAGAGAGAAAAAGAATGAAAGAAAGAACGAAAGAGAGAGAGAGAAAAAGAAATGAAAGAAAAGAAAGGAGAAAAAAGAGAAAACGAAATAAAGTCTGGTATGTATTATTATTATTATTATTATTATTATTATTATTATTATTATTATTATTATTGTAGGTTGCACAAATTAGTTTTTTTTCCTTCTTCTTCTTCGGAGCACGTGGTAAGGCAGTAAACCTTCCAGATAAATAGGTGATCCCTTTTTTTGTGGGGGTGTCTTCTGCCTGTTTTTTTCTGTCCAGTCTGGTGTTTATTATTATTATCCATCCCTTTTCTTGACCGATTCCTCACAAGGGTCGCGTGGGGTGCTGGCGCCTATCTCAGCTGGCTCTGGGCAGTAGGCAAGGGACACCCTGGACTGGTTGCCAGCCAATCGCAGGGCACACAGAGACGAACAACCATCTTTATTATTATTATTATCCATCCATCCATTTTCTTGACCGCTTATTCCTCACAAGGGTCGCGGGGGGTGCTGGCGTCTATCTCAGCTGGCTCTGGGCAGTAGGCGGGGGACACCCTGGACTGGTTGCCAACCAATCACAGGGCACACAGAGACGAACAACCATCCACACTCACGCACACGCACACCTAGGGACAATTCGGAGTGCCCAATTAACCTGCCATGCATGTCTGTGGAATGTGGGAGGAGACCGGAGTACCCGGAGAAGACCCACGCGGGCACGGGGAGAACATGCAAACTCCACCCAGGAAGCCTGGACTCGAACCGGAGACCTCAGAACTGGGAAGCGGACGTGCTAACCACTCGACTACCGTGCCGCCCTATTATTATTATTATTATTATTATTATTATTATTATTGTTATTATTATTATTGTTATTATTATTATTATTATTATTATTATTATTATTATTATTATTATTATTATTATTATTATTATTATTATCGGTCAATTGTGGTGATTCCACAAATAATGTTTTGTTTTGTTTTTTTGTTTTTTCTCGCACTAATGCAGTAAACCTTTCAGATCACTAGGTGTCGGTAATGCGCTATTCTAGCTAGAAACCACCATTAAAACGACGAAGAAGTCTGTTTGGCCAATGATAGTTGGGAATGTCAATCGCTGTCCTCTTCCGCCTTCCGCACATCGACGACGTTGGCGTGTTCAGTCCTTACACACGCACCGAGGAATTTACCAACATCTGCACATAACATGTAAGTAACAAGTGTATAATCTCATATAAACGTTTAGATAATTTTTACAGCGCATTCTACTCCAGGCTAAGATAGATGTTAGCTAGTCGTCTCTGTTGCTGATGATGCATTTTTCCTGCTCTCCCGAGGTAAGATACACAACATAATAAATCAACTGCTTTATTAAAGTCGCGCTTGTTTAACAGGCGCACGTATGGGGACTAATTTGATTACGCGGTGGATTGCTGAGATTTTCTCAAATAATGCCAGATATTCCAATGAAGTACAGTAATTGTAGTTTCGCGTTTACGGAAGCAATTGATCGGACACCTAATTACAATTTTGGACATTTGTAATATGAAGTTACAGCAAGGCATTGTAATAAATTATAACGAACGATTATATATTACCAAATATAAAACGTCAAAGTGAGACAAAACGTGACACCACATGTTTGGCTCAAAACAGGGTCAAATTCGACAGATTATTGATAATTGTTATCGGTCATGCGTCCTCTGAAAAGGATTTTCACATGCATTGAGATTCACCCACAAATAATTGATCAACTTGAAAGGCACGTAATGGTTCGATGTGGATCATACCATCAACGTGAAGTTCATGTAACGTGAAAAAAGATGTTGTCATAACAACTAACTTTTCAATCATGTAATTACACAATGCTGAGCCTGTTTGTGTGTGTGGAAGCAATATGCTTCCATTCTTCTGAAGCATTTGTCATTTGGTTAACTGTGCAAAGTCATTTTATCAGCCATTTTTAAATGTAGTCATAGTTTTAGTCCAATAAAGTGGAAATTGAAATCGATCCATAAATGAAAAGTTCCCTGCATCTCACTGACAAATGCATGCAAATATTTGGGGTTTTTGTTAGGTTTCGTGAAACGCTTCAAAAGGTCTTTACAGTGAAAAATTGTCGAAATATGTTCCAAATGTGTTTCCGACGAGTCCAAACTGTCTGTGAACATCTTCAAATGCCTGATGAAAAGCCCAAATTCTCTACGTTGGCAAGGATTCACCGCTCAGTGAGATAGCTGCTTCATCGGCCTTCAGATTCAAAAAATGGCCGATGCCGATAGTTGTCAAAATGCCACATCGGCTTGGCCGATAATCGGTCTATCCCAAGTGCAAAGGCCTCTAAACTTTTTAAATGTTGTCCCCTAAAAGTTGAGACAATGTGGGTAAATGATCATTTACTCAAGCGTGTGCAATTTCAATTTTTTTTTCTTTCTTCTTCTGGAGTATTTGTTGTTGTTCACAAACTTTTGCTCTACACTTCAGCCCATTTATCATTTGAAGGCAGCCCCTAAAGTAAAACAATCTGATGCATATCTGCAGTACCTGTGGTGTGTTTTGCGACGTGGGACCTCGCCATGGCTTCCCGAGCAGGACCGCGTGCGACCGGCACGGACGGCAGCGACTTTGAACACCGGGAGCGAGTGGCCTCGCACTACCAAATGAGGTATGCCAAGGAAAAAAAAAAAAAAAAAAAAGTCTCATTTTCGGCTTTTGGTTTATGCTTAAGTCTTTGACTGCCAAACATTATCCAAAAAACAACCCCGACAGTGCCGGCCGATTTTGACCATTTTCACTCAGCTTTCAAGGCAAAAAGAATATTGCGCGCAATGACTACATAAACAGGGTGGCTACTATACGATATCCAAACGTCACGATACGATATTAATATGATATGAAGCTCACGATACGATAATTATCACGATATTGTGGGGAGGTTGGCGATATTTGAAAAAGGTCAGAATATTGTTAAAAAAAAAAAAGCACAATATTGTACATGACATCAATCTTATGTTATTATTATTATGTAATGTTGTTAATGAGTTCCTCCACATATTGACTTCCTCTTCATCTGACAATTAGTGGAGATTTTAAAAATAGAAGGGCCAAAATATCCCTAATGAAAATTAAATTGCACTAAAAAACTAGCCACCAGAGGGTGCTAGAACTGCACAAGTGGAAATCAACCTGACTTTTGTGTTGCATTTAAATATTGTGAACATGACGACGACGTTATCGTGGCAGTTTTAATATCACGATATTGCGCTTATCGTTACATCCCTAGTGTATGAAAGATTGGATTCCATTCTTTCATTTAAAAAAAAATGTTTCTACCTTATTCAAATCTTTAGTGATTACTAAAGAATGGAATAAGGTAGAAATGTACTTTTTTTTTTTTTTTTTTTTTTACTAGGGGTGTTAAAAAAAATCGAATGAGCAATATTACAGCGTGCAATTCTCGAATTGATTCAATAGGCAGCCGAATCAATTTTGAAACATCCATTTTTTATGGAAAAATATTAAACAAAACATCTTACTTGATCATGGAAGAATATTATATTAATGGAACATTAAACCATAATATTTTATTTCGATGCTGTGCAAACATGAAACAGATTGCAACCCATTTGTTAAATAGATTGGCTCAGTTTCAGATAAAAAAATATATTTTCATACAAATCTTACAGTGTACATGTACAAGTTTACTGATTTGCCTTTTCTAAAGGTGAGTGGGAAAAAAAATCGCAACAATCAACTTATAAATTAATCTCAGGATTAATCTGTATCGAATTGAATCGTGACCTATGAATCGTGATACGAATCGAATCATCAGGTATTGGGCAATTCACACCCCTACTAATCACCATTTGAAAATAGGTCATTTGAGTGACATTGAGTGAAAATTGAAAAAGATGAGAACATTTTTTTGTGAAAAAATACATTTTCTGACTTATATTTTTTGTTTAGTGACGCTCCGTGAAATAGATTTCATGTGACAAAGGCTTTGATCATTCACGTCATCCTTGAAAATGTTCCATTTCATCAAATTTATCATGTTTCATTGTAATTTGATACACCTTGAAAAGAGTTACAATGCTGCCATCTGCTGGCCATAAGTGAGTGGCTGTTTTTTTATTTCACAACTCCATTGGCCAAGTAGTGTTCCACAAGATGTTGCATTGCCCATTGATTAAAAAAACAAACAAACAAACAAAAAAAAAAACGTAATTGATGTCAAATAACGTTTATGGCGGCATTCATTCGGATTTTAGCATACGTCGTTAAATGTTTTTGGTGGTCAAAACAGTTCATCAGTCCCTCCAGGAATTGACTGTCAAGAATTGGCAGAGATGAAAGTCTTGGACGGTCAAACACTTTAACAGAAAAGTAAAAGTGATGATCGCATCAGCGTGTTTACCTGATGACAAATTGTGTCAGCATCTTCAGTCATATCGAAATGCACTATTGTATGATTTATGGTGCGTCTCTTTGTGTCGTTGTGTACAGCGTGGCCCTGAAGTCCGAAATCCGTAAACTCAACATCGTCCACTTGCTGGTTTGGGTGCTGATGGCAGCTCAGGTAAATCTTGATTGGCTTCTTATGTGAGCAGTGTCAACCGTGCTCTTATATCTTTTATTGCTACATGTTAGATAAAAACAAAAAAAAACAAAAATGTGCCAGCGGATTTTGTGCATTTTAACTCATCTTTCAAGGCAAACAGAATATTGTGCTTTTTACTACATTTACAATGTGGGTACCAAATGAGAGATCACATTCCATTCTTCCATTAGAAAAAAAAAAAAGTAGGTTTTTACCTTATTCCGTTCTTTAGTAATCACCATTTGAAGATAGCTAATTTGATTGAAATTAATTGAAAATTGAAAAATGAGAAAACAAGCTTTTTGTGAAAAGATGCATTTTCTCCGCAGCAGTGACTTTGACGCGAATATTTTTGTGAATTAGCTTTCATGTGACACGTCATCCTTGAAAAACATGCGATTGCGTCATGTTTCATTGTACAGTGTTCCCTCATTTATCGAGGGTTGTTAGTGAACTTGTTACGTTCCAAAATCTACCCGTGCTAATGGAAATCCGCGTTAATTAAAAAAAATGAAAAAATTCCCTGAATTATATATATTTCTCATTTATCATATTTTTTCGTTTTGGTATGATTTTTACTAGGGGTGCAAATTGCCTAGTACTTGACGATTCGATTCATATCACAATTCATAGGCCACGATTCGATTCCTACCGATTAATCCCGATACGAATTTATGTCAATTGTTGCAATTTTTTTTTTAACTCGAATTTAGAAAATACAAATTAGTGAACTTGTACATGTATACAGTAAAATTTGTATGAAAATGTATTATTTGTTTATCCGAAACTTCAGTCTTATAACTATTTAATCTGTTTCATGGTTGAACAGCATTGAAATAAAATATTAGGGCTTAATGTTCCATGAATATAACATTCTTCCATGCTTCATTAAGGTTTGAACCCCAAGTAAGACATTTTGTTGAATATTTTTCTATAAAAAAAAATTGATGTTTAAAAATTGATTCAACTGCCTATTGAATCAATTCGAGAATTGAGCACTGTAATATTGCAATTATTGCCGAATCGATTTTTTACTATATTGTAAACGCTTTTTTTTCATTCACAGTATATGTTCCTCTTTTCGTTTACATTCATTTTTCCATTACGTTTTTTTTGGGGTTTTTTTACAGTATACAGCACAGTATATAGATATATTTTTTAATGTATTATGTTTTTTTTGTTTTGGTATGATTTTTAGTTTATGATGATGAATGCTTTGTCATTCTTTTTTATTTTTTTTGTCATTTTTTCCATTAAAAGTACGTGTTTTTAATGTACTCGTTATAAAGCACAGTATATATATATATATATATATATATATATATATATATATATACGTGTTTTTAATGTACTCGTTATAAAGCACAGTATATATATATATGTATTTATATGTGTATTTTTTTTTTATCTCCGTAATGCAATGTTGTGCAGCGATGGTTCAGACATCATTGGAAATGTCTCGTTGAGACGAATCCACGGATGCCCATATTTCCCCGGTCGGATGTAGGGTTTGAGCGATATGGCCGCACAAAGACCAAAAAAAAATAAACAAACCAAAAAGCATTAAAAAAAAAAGAAAAGAAAAAAAAGAAAAGAGATGCAATGCTGCCATCTGCTGGCCAATAGTTAGTGGCTGTTTTAGTTTGCACAACTCACTGACTAGGCAGCGCTGCACTTAAACGTTGCACTGGCCATTGCAAAAAAAAAACAATGTAGTTGACATTTAACGTTCATGACACATACATGGTGATGTTACGAATCGTTATTAAACGTTTTTGTCAGTGAAAGTGTGCTTGTTGCGTCTGCAGGTGACGGTGAGCCAGTTGAGTCTGGTGTGCCACAAGACGGTGGCCTCGCCATACCAGTGGGAGTACCCGTACCTCCTCAGCGTCCTCCCCACCGTCTTTAGCTTCATGGCTTTGCCGCGCAACAACATCAGCTACCTGGTCATCTCCATGATCGGCGCCGGCCTTTTGTCGGTGGCGCCGCTCATCTACGGCAGCATGGAGATGTTCCCCGTGGCTCAGCAGCTGTACCGCCACGGCAAAGCCTACCGTTTCATTTTCGGGTTCTCGGCCGTCACGATCATGTACCTGGTGATCGTGGTTTGCGTGCAGGTGCACGGCTGGCAGATCTACTACAGCAAGAAGCTGCTGGACCAATGGTTCGCCAGCACGCAGGACAAGAAGAAGAAATGAGCTGACGCGTGACTGTGGGCGGACGAAATCCCAAGCTGTCCGAAAAATTAACTGCAACGAGGGGAAAGATCGATAGACTGACGCAGCACAAGCTCTTGTTCATTTTCTGCCTTCATATTTTATTTGTACTCTTTTCATCCAAACGTTCATTCCCTCAAGTCTGCTTTCATCAGTGCATACTGTACATGAAAACATTTCATCATTCAAACATTTGGGTCAATAAAAACAGCATTGTTTCCATTGTATTGTGTATGTATTCCATCCAATGTATTATTTTTAAGCAAAGTATAGAATATTTAGTACAAAAGAAACAAGTCTCATGCGAAGTAGGGATGAGCTGGTGTCGATGTCAGTTGTGATCTGGCGGCCAGATGGTAACGGGATCGCCTGCAGATGACGTCATGCTACAGCGTTGGCTGGAAATGATCCAGTTGACGTCAAACATTGGAAAGAAAATATTAAAGATGTCATTTAAATAAAATTTACGCACTGAAATTGTAAGAATGTAAATAAACCTTATTGGCGTTCTATATAAACGCCAAATATATTGAATAAATAAAATAAATTGACTCAATGATAAATACACAATTGTCTCAGATGTGACAAATATTGTCATTTATATAAAGCAAACCGACGCTAACTTCGTTAGCGCTGTTGTATTGACGTCACCGGCAAGCGCCAAGGCGCTTCAATCTTTTTTTTTTCGTTCACTCTCAAAGTATCATGCTTTTGTATTTTTAGGTTTGTTTACGTTTTTACAATTTTAGTCCATAAATGTTATTTTGAACAATTGTAAACGGACAATTTCCAGCCAATCCTGTACCGTGACGTCATCTGCAAGCGACCCCGTTACAATCTGGAAGCCCGATAACGTCTGACACCGACACCGGTTTAAAAATAGCGTGCTAAGATGAACGACATGCAAGTTGATGCCTGCGGTGAAGCGAGCCGGCGCCGCCTCTTCTGTTAACGGAGTCAAGCGGCTGCTCTTCATTTCAAGGACGAACCCGTTTCGAGGATCGTCCTTTCGGTCTTTTGCGCAAAGGGACGCCGGCGTGGACAATGACATCCGGTTTTCAAAATAAAAATAATCACCGGTTAAAATATTTTCTTTTTATTGAAAGACAAAGGATGTTTCAGTATAATATAGCACCGATTCACGTTTCACTGTGTTTGCACTCTTGTGGGGTAAAAAAAAATACAAATAATTATTTTTTTTTAAAAAAAGTAGTGAGCTAAAATGAAAAAAATAGATGTGCATCATCCATGCAACATGCCACTCCGATGCAGCACTGAATTGGGGTCAATGACCTGGCAGCTATTGAGATAAATTGATAATAAATACAGGGGGGAAAAAATATTCAAAATAAGTGGACATTTAAAAAGAAAAAATAAGAAGTGTGCATGATCTATTAGACATGCCACTATGATGCAGCACTGATTAGGGGTCAATAGGTCACATGACCTGGAAGCTATTGGGCTAAAATGATAATAAATGCAGGAAAAAAAAAAACAATAAGTGGCAAACTAAAACGAAAACTAAGCGGTGTATGTCATCCATCCAACATGCCACACACTCTGAGCCAGCCTTGATCTGGGGGTCACATGACCTGGAAGCTATTGAGCAATAGTAGTATTTACTGGAAAAAAATATATTTAAAAAAAATAAGTAGAGAAATAAAATGAAAAAAATAAAATAAATAAAAATATCCTGTAAATATTAGCATTTTAGCTGAATAGCTCGTGACCTATTGACCCCAAATCAGTGCTGCATTATAGTGGCATGTCAGCAGGATGACGCACACCTCTTGTTTTTTTTTTTTCATTTTACCTTATTTTTAACATTTTTTCCCCGTGTACATATTAGCATTTTCAATAGCTTCCAGGTCATATGACATATTGACCAAAAATCAGTGCTGGCTCATTGAAATTACAGTTCTAATTTTTTATTTTTTTTGTAAGATTTGGGTAAATAAAAACATGTTTTTTTACACTGAACATAATATATTAATTTTAAACAAAATATAGAATATTTAGTTAGAAGAAACAAGTATCGTGCAAAGTTGAACATTCTTCTGCTTTCATTCTTAATGAGTAAAAGTGCAATTTTGTTAATCGTTCCATTCCATGCTGTCCGTGGGCTAATTATTGGAATGATTTCAATTCAAAAATCTGTCAGCTCTAAAAAGTGTAAAAAAAAATTAGGCTGTAATATGGCATAATTTTGTATCCAGTGCAATGTGTCAGCAGCCAGCAAATTTTCAATAAAGAAATGCTAAAAATAGAAAATTTCTGGTGTCCAAATACATGGTGGTCACGAAAAGCCATCAATCAATCACATTCAAACTTGAGTGGATGCTGATCACACTTGACAAGTGCTGATTTTTTTTTTTTTTTGTAGTTGAGTCCAATGACGCAATCGCAGAAGTGGGCGGCGTCAACAAAGTCGCAGCAGACGATGTTGACGCAGCCCGGCTGAGGTCCCGCTCGTTGTTCTCCCGCCCAACCGAGCAGCACGGCAAGCGCCTTGCTGGTGATGCTCTTCATGTTTTGGAAGGGATGGAGGAGGACAAAACTAACATTTTCAGTCAGGTTCAGGCCACTCACGTAAAAACCGGCTGCAAAAGACCAAGGAAGAGTCATGTGGCATGACGGTCAACATGAGATGCGTTTTGCTTTTTCATGAATCGATCCCAAATTACTTGGTCTTCCTTTTTGCTTCTGGGCCTCCAAGTAGGAAATCACCTTCTTTGGATCAGGGCTGTCGGCATACCTACAGAAAAAAACAACAACAACATTATCAGTACAGTTTTCCCTCGTTTATCGCGGGTTCATCTTTTGCGGCTTCGCTGTTTCGCAGATTATTTACAGCATGCTTTATTTTCTTTTTTTTTGGGGGGGGGGGGGGGGGGGGCATTTGTGTGGCCATATCTCTCGAACCCTCTCGAACCAATTTTTAGGTACAAACAAGAAAATGTTTAAGCATTTAAAAATATTAAGACCAATTAAAAAAAATAAAATAGAAACACTATAATTATGTAAGTTCCTTTTGGACCAAACAGAAGTTATTTATTTATTTATTTATTTAGGCAAAAAAAAAAAAAAAAAATTGAAGTTGGATTGCAGCTTGTGCACTGTGCAGTAGACCGATAGTTTATTTATCTATTTTTGGTCGAAAAGAAAATGTCTAAACGTAAAAAAACAAAAAACAAATAAAAAAATCTTAAGACAAAAAAAAAATTCTTTGAAACACTATAATTATGCAAGTTCCTTATGGGTAAACAAAATTTTATAAATTAGTTATTAAAACATTTTTTTTAAAGAATGTATAATGTATAAATTTAAACAACTCATGGGGTTTTCATTTAATTTTAAATTAATTAAAATTAAAATGTAAAATTAGCATTAATAATAATAATATATATATATATATATATATATATATATATATATATATATATATATATATATATATATATATATATTTTATGATAATGCTGATTTGGTAATTGTGAAGTGTAATAATTGAAATTGTTATTACATTTCAATTACTTGCAAAGGCCTACATGGCGATATTATTTTTGATGAAATATGAGGTGTTTTGCTGGTTAGTTTTCTAAAGCGGAAGTGAAACCCCGCCTCTCCTCCACGTGATTGTCACGCCCCCGGCGAGCCAACTGCAGTCTGCTGTTGGAGGTCTGGGTTTGAGCACGCCTCTGAATGCAAGCTATCAATTCTTCAATTAATATTTGAAAGAAAACGCGGGTGGAGAGGGAAGAGAGAGAGAGGAAAGAAGGAAAAACACAAAACAAATAAACCTGAGCTGGTTTCGAACCAGGTACTTGCTACTTACAGAGTGAACGCAGTAATCACTATACTACTCGTTCAGTTAGATTCAACACTGCAAAAGTTTGACTTGCAGTTTACACAAATGTCAGCCAGAATGGATTTTAAGACAGCCAACTGGCATTGCAAATGTGAATGTTAATTGATTACTTTGAATTCATTTGGACAGAATGTTTACTGATAACGGCTACTTTTGTCACTATCGCATGGAGGTCTCAGAGAAAGTGGGCGTGCGTTTAGTCTGCAGAGGTGTTGCGGTAGTGGGCCCGCACCTTATGACGTCATAAGAGTGCCAATGGCTCGTTTTCTCAGGTTGGGAGGGGCTGGTGCTTGGAGAGCACAATGACCGAGAATTTCTCATAGAGGGTTGAATGGAGGAAAACACCATTTCTCTCATGTTTTTGGTGAACAATTAGCATTTGAACACGGCTAAAATCTCCAAAAAGTTGATTTTTTTCATGTTGCTATCCCTTTAAGTGACCTTTTAGCCTTTAATTGGGCTCATAAGTTTATATAAACTTTGAAAGTACATGTTAGTGGGAGGGTTGATATGTACTGTACATATAATTGTGCATTTTCATACCAATATGGTATTTCAGTCCACAATTGAGGATGACGCTGGATCATCTCCTGGTCGTCATAGGAAACAATCACCTGTTGACGCTTGGACCAACATGATCGCAAAGTGGGACAATCCTGCACGAAGAAGACCACAATTTCAGCATTTTCAAAAATTTTAATTAACCTTTGGGCCCGTGTCAATTAGACTACAAGTCCATCTTTTTTTTGGGGGGGGGGCACATTCAGACAAATGACTATTTTAAAAATCGATGTTGATTTTGCTTCGTTTAATGCACTTTAACTTACATTGATTAGCATTGGTATAAGATTTCCATTTGTTTGTATTTTTTAACCATCATGCATTTTTTAACCATGCACTCGTGATATTTACTTGAAAAAGCTGAGTAAAGGTTGATGCACTCAAAAAAAAAAAAAAAAAAAAAAAAACTTTACTAGATTTTTGCCAAGTAAATATCAATCCCCATTCTTCAGTGTATGTTATTCTCAGTATCACCATTTTTATCTTCTTATGATTGCCCATTTGAATTAACTACAGCCTGCAGAGGAAGCTTCCAGGCCAGCTAAAATGTCAATCACAATGTTAAGCAGTAGGGATGTAACGATAACGGCAATATCATGATATCGTGATATTAAAACGGCCACAATATATCGTTGTCATGTCACGATATTAAAAGAAACACATCCGTACAGAAAAAGTCAGGTTGATTTCCATTTGTGCATTTCTAGCACCCTTTGCTGGCTAGTTTTTAAGTTTAATTTTCACAAGACATGTTTTGGCCCTTCTGCTTCAAATCCACGTTAATGCTCAGATGACAGGGAACGTAATATGCATTTGAAGAGAATCGATACGTGGAGGAGTTCAATGTGTGTGCGCGCATTAGCAAGCAAGTGCCTCAATATACATTATATTTGTATATTTTTATATGCAATATTTATGTAATTTACAAAAGCACAATGTTTTTTTTTTTTAATATGAGCTCTCTTTTTTACAATATTGTGATCTTTTTTAAATATCGCCAACACCCCCACAATATCATGATAATCATCGTATCGTGACCTTCATATTGTGATAATATCGTATCGTGATGTTTGTATATCGTTACATCCCTATTAAGCAGAGAGTATCCCCACCAAAATCGCATTGTTGTAAAAAAAATTATCACCCCTTCCGGAAAGTAAAACCATTATGTTAATTGCTCCATTGTCAAAAAAATAAATAAATAAAAAATTAAAAAGGTGTTACACTCTAGTAGGAAATACATAAGACAAAAACACTTCCAAGTGTTCAGTCTAGAATGAAACCAATTTCACTCAAATCTAATGCAGTAAATGACAAGAGATTTAGGTTTTCCATGCAGGTTTGTTTTTTTTCATATTGGAGGTTCAGTAATGTTTTGTGAAGAATTTTGTGGGTTTCAAAAAATGCATTTAACTCATTCACTGGCCGCCATTTTGACTGAAGCAACCCCCTTCGCTCTCGGCTGTTTTACTGGATTTTGACAGATTTCGCAAGGTCCACAGAATATTGTGTTCTATTGCTATAAAACATGGAAGTTACCTACCAAAATAAACATTAGAGTCTCTTCCTTTATCAGGATGAAAAGGTGTGTTTCCATGTGTTTCCGTTTTGCAGCAATTAGCATTCGCATATAGCTAAGTTTCATCATTATTCACAAAACTGTTGAAAACACTGACGAAAAGAGCTTGCTGCAATATGGCCCTGGTTGATCTCTTATACTCTACTGTCACCTGCTGAACGGTTTTGTTTTGTTTTGTTTTGTTTAAATAAAACAATTGCTGTGACCTGCTTAAAGCAATGGAAGCTACATCAAAGCATAAATAAATAATTTCAGGAAAAAAGTTGAACTCATGATGACTCATTCAAACCCCAAATCATATAAATACATTTTTGGGTGCGAAGGACAAAGTATTAAAAAACAAAAAACAAAACATATTTATACGTTTTTGGGTTTGAATGCGTTAAACATGCATCACTTGACCAATTATCAGACTAAAATCCACAGTATTCTTGTAAAGTTGCATTCCACTGCATTTACCACAGTTATTTATCTATTTATTTATTTGTAAGGAAGTGAGGTGTACACAAATGATGTGTAAATGAGCAGATGACCTGCGCGGGGCAGAGTTTTGTTCCAAACAGTGATAGGATGTCATCCACCAGCCGCATGTGGTCACTTGGGGTCAAGCAAGCGAAATGTGAGCAGCAAACGATAACGACCTCTTTGGGATGTGCATCCAGCCAGGCGGACAGTTCATCCAGCGCCTCCTACTGACACACACACATGCAAATACCTGTTTGATGCCGTTTGAGTTGGACGTTTTAAATGATAACTAATGTAAATGTACAGTTGTAACCTGTAACGCGATTTTTTTTTTTTAATGTTTTTTATGTATTTGTTTAATTTGGCTCTGAACGTACAGTACCTTGACAGTGATCCAAGTGTAGATCCCGTGAGCAAAGAATAATTTGCTCTCCTCTTTTGGCTTCCTGGCAATCCGCAGGTCCAAAAAGCGAATGCCAAGGTCACACTGATGACTCAAGACAGCTTGCTGCGCGGCAGGGCACGAAGAAGGCAATAATTAACATACAATATCCACTGCCCATGTCACACATCAATAAACACGTGAGTCGATTCATGGATCAAAAGTCTGTTCAGCTAAAACCAGGTTTTTCAGGATCTAGCTCGAGACCAAATATTTACCACTAACTGATATTCAAATACAGTATGAATCATTCATCATAGTAACAGCTAGCAGGGAAAGTTGGCTTGACGTTCAGTATTTGATATTCACTCCTAGCGTCCATGTTAGGGAGCGTCTATAAATTTCATTCGCCAGGGTGACGTATTGTCAAATGAAATCACCATAAAGGTTAGATATATTTTTCAATTTGTACTGCTGTAGTAGCTGGCAATGATAAGGAACTACCTACTAGAGCTCCAATATTTATCACATCTCTCATTTTGGACAATCTGGGGATATTTAAGGGACAACAATGTTCAGAAATATTCCCCTAAAATCAATAAAAACAAATTTTCTCATTCTGATTGCTGTAGTAGCTTGCAATTATATTCAACTAACTACTACAGCTCAAATTTTTTATCATACTTCTCATTATGGACAAGTTGGGGACATTTAAGGTACAAAAATGACCATAAATGTTCAGAAATATTCACCTAAAATCAATAAAAACACATTTTCTCATTCTGATTGCTGTAGTAGTGAGTTGTATACTATTGCAAGCTACTACAGCAATCAGAATGATAAAATGTGTTTTTGTTGATTTTTGGTGAATATTTCTGAACATTTTTGTCACCTGGATGTCCCCAACTTGTCCATAATGAGAGGTGTGATAAAATTTTGAGCTGTAGTAGTTAGTTCTTTACCATTGCAAGCTACTACAGCAATCAAAATGAGAAAATGTGTTTTTATTGATTTTTGGTGAATATTTCTGAACATTTATGGTCATTTTTGTCCCTTAAATGTCTCCAAATTGTGCAAAATGAGAGATATAATAAATATTGGAGCTGCAGTAGGTAGTACCTTATCATTGCCAGTTACTACATCAGTATATATATATATAATATCTTTATGGTGATTTGATGATACGCCACCCTGGAGAATGAAATTTATAGACGCTCCCTAGCATAGAAGGCAGAAGTGAACCGTCGAGTAGCGTCAAGCCAAACTTTCCCTCGCCTAACAGCGAGGTACCTGCGTGGTGGCCCATCGGAAAACGCAGGGCCGTATCAAAGAAGGAGCGAGTCTGTCCATCGCTTTGAGGAGCCACGACTCGGATTCCACGACGGGAGATGACAAGTCCAAACAGAAAGACATGCTGTCATGGCTCCCTGGAACACAAATGGACAAAAAGAGATGGGTGACGATGATGAAGACAAATGCATGCATGCTAAAGTTATGAAGATAATTTCATTCATTCGATTCCATCATAAACAATAGAAAAAAATACAGTTTTTGAACGGTTTATGTTTACCAGGGATGGCCAAGTTCCATAGATTGACATCAAGCAGCTCATCGGGTAAATGTGACATCCAATCCCGGTTTCCGTGTACTTTGTCACCCATGTTATTTGTAAAATGTTACCCATTTTCAGGAAAGCGCCATCGTTGGGTTTTGTAATGTTTACATACGGAACTACGGTCACGTGAAAACTACGTCACCCGTTCTTCTTCTATGATATATGTAGTGTGTAGTGGGCGCATCCTTTATTTCTATTGCCCTCTGTCGGTCAAAGTTAACGTTGTTTGGGTACTGTGCTGCTCTTTGTGGAACGAGAACGACAGAGCAGGGTTTAAAAAAAAAAATAAAAAATTTTAATTACATTTTTCGTTTTATTCCATTTTCGACACGTAGAAACTTACTATCATAATTGTTCGTCAAATTATGAACATCATATACCCCTCCATTACGTTTTAATAGTTGTGACATTAAAAAACAAAAAAAAATAAAGCTTGCAAGAAAAATAGGGAACATATTTTACACACTATATATATATAACATGGTGCAAAAGTAACTTAGTTAAAAAAAAAAATGTACCTGGAGAAAAAATAAATGTGTATTGTTTATTAAATTGTGAAGTGTAAATTTGTATCTGTAAAAGTCACGGCCCAGAACAGCCTCAGCACACAGACTTATATACAAGAATGACAAAACATTTCCCTTTTTGTGTATTTAGGGATTTTTTTTATTTTTATTTTTTATTTTTTTGCTGCAGGGCTCGATACAAATAAATACGTTTGAGATTCATATAAATTTCACCATTAAAAATATGAAGTCAGGAATTGTGATCAGTGTCTTTTATTAAAAAGTATTCACTCATTTATTTCAGCATGAAATCATCAAATGTGCCACCACTATTCAACTAGAAAACAAAGTGTGCTACTTTATGCATTAAATGTGACATTTGGGGTGAAAACCAAATCAGAACAATATCTGAATTCTTCTTTTATGTGAACAGATGAAGTTATTTGTGTGTGTCATTTGTCTCCAATACATACCATTGTAAATTTATAATACCATTGAAAAATATATTCCAACACCAGTTAAATAAACTAGCACCATTAATCATTCAATTAAGTGAACAACACATTGATATCTTAAATATAAAAAAGTGCCCTCATTGACATGTGATTTTAGCAGCATGAATGGCATATGTTGCCAAATGGGGAGAAATTAATGACACTTCAACTTGTAAATAGTTCAAGTACTGTACGAGTGTTTGTTGCACCGAAGCAGCAGTGACAACTCCCCCTACAGGCACAGACAGAAATTAGATTCAAATCAATACTTGATGGCAACATACAATTTAAAAAAAGGCGGGTTAGCCTTAGCTATAGGCGGGGTCGCGACAATCCCTTTGGAGGCGTCGTCAAACCAAAAGCAGGACGAAACTGCGGTGACAAGGAAGGAACATCTCCAAAGTCACACGGAAAACAAGCGCACAGCATTTCCATACCTGTGCCCCGGCTGGGCTACCTTACAGCTGGGGGTGGGGCTTGTGAGATCATTGAAGTAGGCGGGCCATGAGCCAGGCAGGGTTGGACTCCATACACAGGGGGAGGAGCATTTACCGAGCATCGGGATCCGACTGCCCGGCGATCGTGAGGAACGTGCACAGACGTAGGCGGCGGCCTTCGGTGGTTGCCGTGACGATGACGATAAGCTCCACGTACTCTGGACTTGACTGCGCCGCAGGATAAGTGAGGCCACTGCGATAGATACTTCATCACATCAGAAATATTCACACTTCTAATATCTTAAGTCATATTTGACAATGCAGCTTATTCTTTAGTTGTGCTGTGCTACACAATTGTTCATCATGCAGTTAAGACGCCCATCATTCAAATCAAGTGCACTTTGAAAACAGCCACTTCTGTTTTCTTAAGATGGAACCCAGGGGCAGCAACTCAACTCAACTCAAGTTTATTTACATAGCGCTTTCAAACAGCCTGAACTGTCACAACAGATGGAATGAAAACAGCAGAGACCCCATAATCGAAACCTGTGGAACGCCATACCTTCCGTTATACATGTCAATTCATATTGCACATGTTCATCCGACCACTTTAAATTTATTTATTTTTTGCCCAACATAGTATTAAAAGAATACAACAAAATAACATTAATAAGAATAAGACTGACTGTTCCATTGAACCCAGCTTAAGAACCACTGATATCAACATTTCATTTTTGAAATGTATTGTATTGTATATGTCGGGCTTTACTTTGGTTCTCTCTTCTTTGTGTATATGTAATGATAACGACTTACAACTCATACCAATATATCTGTGCACTTATGATAAACATGTTCTGTTTATTTTCTATCGTTTCCTTTTTCTGTTTGTTAGTAGTATATTATCATGATATAAGTATTAGGGAGTAGGACTAGATACGTTTTTGTACTTCTTCCGAGTCCTTTTTGAACATGTCAATTATGATACTATTGATGATTTGTTTTCTTTTCTCCTTTTTTAAACTTCAACTTGTGATGTGTTTATGTTTCAACCAATATCGAGTCTGCGATTGGCTGCAACCGGTTCAGGGTGTACCCCGCCTACTGCCCGAAGCCAGCTGGGATAGGCTCCAGCACCCCAGTGACCCTTGTGAGGAGCAAGCGGTTAAGAAAATGGATGGATGGACCAATATAGAGTGTATAGCAAGCACGCATAATATGTATAACACCTACAAGTACGAAGGAAATGTTGAGAATTTGATGAAAATGTCAGCTGAGCTGCAAACTCACTGGAGGAATGCAGGCGAGTCAAACGGCAGGAGCAGCAGCAGCAGCC
Organism: Festucalex cinctus; assembly: GCF_051991245.1. Classification (NCBI taxonomy): domain Eukaryota; kingdom Metazoa; phylum Chordata; class Actinopteri; order Syngnathiformes; family Syngnathidae; genus Festucalex; species Festucalex cinctus. The sequence goes on along the minus strand of NC_135412.1, from coordinate 22,291,780 downwards.
TGGCGAGTCAAAGCTGTGGCAGTTAGCAAGTAAAGACGCGATGGGAAGACTGTGAGCTCGGACGAGGTTGGGCAAACTTGTCCGCGTCTTATCTGGAAGACACAAAAACGACCAACATCTCTCATCCAAAACTTGATGACGATGAGCTCATTTGCTTTCATGCTGTTACATCTGAAGGTCACAGAAAACATTTTACAAGAACGGCAAGCGAAGGTTAAAGCTCCTCTAACAGCTCACCGCACTTGTGAATGTAATCCCATCAAAGTGGGATCAAAAACACTTTGCGCACTTCAAGAGGCTTACCATTAGTGTTCATTTGATCCACCATTTTGAAAATTTCATCTCAGTTTTATTCCAGTTTCAATCACGCTTGTTAGTTTATATCATTGTTAGTCAACCTCATCCTGTTTGTAGTTGGTTGACTATAAATCTAGCGTTTTAGTCTTTGAATCCAAGAAAACGTCATTTTCATTCGTCTAAGTTTTAGTCAACAAAAACTGTCAACATTTTAGTCGAGTTTTAGTTAGGGCAATCATTTAACCCCTGTATGTTTTTTTCAGCAGATTATGATGACCTAAAAACGATTTCACATACAATGTTCTCTTATCTTTTCAATGAAAAACAACTTGACACACAATTACAGTATATCAACAAGCAGATACTATGGCTCCATGCTAAGCTAGTAAATTGGCCAGCATTTGTCAGATTACCATTATTGTTGGATCGTTGTAGCTGTTGGGTTCATGTTGTAATTTACTTTAATTTTGTTTTTAACTTTAAAATAAAAAAATGAACCTCCTGTCTGTCCCATGTGTTTGTGCATGTTGCACTCGCTAGCTGCATATTTGAAAGGGGTTGTGTCACATGACTGTCACAGATGTGACAGATTAGCAGACAAGATTTGACAAAATCATGTCATTTTCGTCTCGTTTTTGTTCATGAACTAAAATGTCCATCAATTTTAGTCCAGTTTCTATGAAGTCTGTCTCGTTTTCATTAGTCGATGAAAGTGTAGACTGATTTAGTCCCACTTATTGTCTATGAATGAGGGTTTTAGTCCAATCTAGTCTAGTTTTTGTCCGGTGAAAAATGTGTGTTAACAAAATGATTTTTGTTTAGTTTCCGTTGACGAAATGAACACTAATTACGATGTCATTATGAAGTGACAGGGCCGAAAGAGCGAGCGGCTCACCTGCTCCTGGTGGGCAAGGCGCTCGCAAGCGGCCTTCGGAGGGGCGAGGCGGGGCGGACGGACGCGCGGATGGGAAGCTGCCACTTTGCGGGCAGAGGCTGCGCTCCGGCGCAGGGGCGCGGTCTTCGCCGCCCGCTTCGTCTTCCTGCTGCGGGTCGGGGCGAGCGCTGAGCGGGAAGGCGGCGACGCTCCGGCGGCGGGGGGGACGACGCTCGGATGAAGCGCTGGCGGAATCCTGCCTGAGTTCTGCGCAAGCCGCTCATGAGGAAATGGCGTGACACACCGCAAAAGCGCACGCACATGCGCAACCACAGGTGGGAGCAAGTCACACGTGCAAGTCACAAGTAAGTAGGGCTGGGTCGAAAATAACCATATTCCTTTTCATAGTCCAATATACATTCATAAAACCTAGAATCAATACTTTTAATATGGCTCCCCCCCCCCCCATAAATAAATGTGCCAAATGCCTCCCATAAAGAAAAACTGGACATAAAAACACAAAATGTGGATGCATATTTATGTACTATGGATGTGTCTCTTATAATACAGGGACATTTGTTTACAAATGTTTTCATATTTTCAGTTAGTTTTCCTTTTTCTTTTAAAAACACTTTCATTTTATTTTATTTTAACGGAAATGTCAATTTTAGTTTGAGTTATTTCGTTAGTTTTAGTTAACTAAAATAACCTTGGCGCTAACGCATTCAAAATGATAAACATCAGTTAGGTTGACCTGTCAAAGTCACAGTCCATTTTAGACTTCTCCTGAAGCCGAATTCCCCAAACTTTGTACGACAAGTGCAAGTTACAAATGTCAAGCAAGTCCCAAGTTACTGTGGCAAAAATAAAGAAAGACGTGTGAAAATTGCCGACTTTAAGTAGGACTCAAGTTAAGTCAGGTGACGCGAGTTCCCACCTCTGATTCGCGCACACACATTCACACAATCACCTGGCAGGGTTAATGAAGCTAAAGTAGCGATGAGCTCTGAGGTCTACAGTTAGTGGAGACGGGGCATTGATAACGATTAGACATCAACCAAAAAAGAAAGATAAAAAATAAAATAAAATAAAATAAAAAGGTTGACTTTGGCCTTACTGTCCTCCTGCAGCCGGGCCATCACTTGCACATCAGTCAAATCTTGCAGTTTGTAGCTAGGAGGGCTCAAATCGTCCTCGTCCAAGCCAGGAGAGATGACGTCATAGTCCAACGGTGGCCGAGGGCTACAGCGCCGGTGTTTGCTGCCTGGAAAACCATCACGGCGCGTTTATAAAAAGAATATTTAATTATCGTCTTGAAGTCAAGTTTTCACTCTTCTGCATCTGCTCTGATAGTGTGTCCACTTCTCTTTTCTAACAGCCAAACATACCTACCTAACCAAAGTCTTTTTTTATTGATTTATTTTACAAAAGTGCAGACGGAAACTTCTACTTAGGTACTTTTATCACTGCTAGCTACATAAATTGAGTAATGCTAAAACTGCTTGTCGTGTCACAAGTTTCAGATACAGTCTGAAAGATCACACTTTTTTTGGTAGCCAATGAACTTATTTGCTCCCAAAAAAAAAGGATAAATAGGTTCTATTTCAAATGTTTTAAGTGTCCCAAAGATGTATTTATACGATTTTTTTTGTGTGTGTGTGTATTTTAGAGCACACAGAAGGCTTGGTTGCAGCCTCAACTGCAAACAACGGTTGAAGAAATTGTAGGCCAGCAGGTGGCAGCAGAGTATATGAGATCAACCAGGGACATGTTGGGGAGGGGGAAAAAAAAAAAAAAAAAAAAAAAAAAAAAAAAAAAAAGCTAAATTACCCACAATTCTAAGTAGAATAATGATAAAACTTAGCTATATTCTAAAAAATAAATAAATAAATAAATAAAAAATTAAAAAAAATAAATAAAACTATAGCTCCCTCATTAAGACTGTGGATGAGAATTAAGGAGCAATGCAGCCGATATTTGCGGTGAGAAGCTTGCTGCTCTCTCGGGCTGTGGCGGGGGAGAAAAATAAAAATAAAAAATAAAAATAATCAAATTTAAAAAAGGCAGGCTTACCTGGTGTCAAATGGGGGATGAAGGTGGGAGTCCTTGCCCTCCCACTGCGGCTGTCAGCGTGAGATTGTGAGGATGCTACGAGAAGATGAATTTTTTATTTTATTTTATTTTTTTTATTTTTTTTTTTTAAGAACGCAAGCTTAGGAAATTCAAGTTGTTCACTTTTGGTGGTGGTGGTGTGTGTGTGTGAGTACCGCGTGTCTCAGGTGAACGAGTTGTGCCGATGGGGGACATGACAGCAAGTTTGCTCGGAGGCGACGGCGTGGAAGCGGTCCGGGGGCCGGACAGTTGTCGAAACCAGCAGGAAGCTGAAAACATATCTTCAACAAATGGTGACAAATCATCTCAAAGAAGAGAAAGAATCATCTTCAAAGTGTGAAAGCGACCTCTAGTGGTACACATAAAATCATTGCCTCAGTTCCGTTGTGTTTAAAAAGGAACACAAGACTTGTGAAAAACTTAACAGCTATTCTGTAAAATGGAGAATTTCAACTCGTCCCTGGAAAAAATTGCCAATTCATGTTGAGCGATTATGATTTTATAGCACTTTCTATAAATATTTTTACATTAAGTACTGTATCAGACAGTCACGTGATCATGGTGACGTATCGCGTGCATAAAATACACATTGAATAAATGACAAAGAGACTCACGAGGAACAATGGCGTGCCACGGTGGCCATCAAGGGTGGAATTACGCCTTACAACACAGAAGCACTTCTTCAAAAGCAGTACAGCCACGGAGGACTCGCGAAAGATTTGTTTCCAACTAAAAACTAAAAACTGGCACATCCATCCACCAGCAAGTCCAAGTGGACAGTAAACATCCGGTTTTCTCTGCTAGGCTAAGCTACATGTCGTGTTCTAAGCGCGCTTTAGCCCACATTAGGAGCTGCCACCCCCCTACACAGAATGACATAACACTGGATGTGTTGAGGATTTGATTCTGAACAGTATTTGGGATCCAAGACATCTTTTTCTTGCACATTACATCAGTAAATTCCCATTGAAATGAACGAAGACGGCTTTCTGGTTACACATGACCCGGAACATGACATCTCTCACGGTGGTTCGAAATTTGATACTTTAAATCGTTTTAAAATAAAATTCATGGAAGAGATATTTGCACTTTTATTCTTTGTACACAATGCCTAACCCAATACTGGAAAATGATTAATGGCTGTTGTGCTGCTTGAACTTCTGTTCAATACATTTGCATTTCATCATTACAAAGCAAATGCTTTTAAGTTACATTTAACTTTTGTGCAATACCTTTTAATGGAATCAATTTATATTTATTTGAATGCAACAAGTTTACAATAACATCACATTGACTTGACTCTTGCTTTTGATGGGCCTACTGCACGAGTGTATTTTAATATTGGCGCTATTTGGAGAACTAAGTATGTCAAAACGGACTATGATGTGACGCATCATTGAAAAGGAGCGGACCACCACCGTGAGCTCATCCGCACCGCCTGTCACTGATTGAACACAACGGCCATTGTGTCAAAATGAAGCCTACACAGTCCTGTTGACTCAAGTCGGAGGGCCATGGAGCGCCTCGCTGGCTTCCATTCGGGATCCTCCAGAACGTGCCGGCACCATTGCAAGGGCGTCAGAGAGAACTTCTCACAGTTCTTCTTGAGTGGCATGTACAACCTGTCAAAGAAACAAGACACATAACCGGTGAGCACAAACGAGTGTGATCACAAAAACATTTTCCAAAATATGAATGTATAGCAGCAATCTTTTGGGCCACACTCTTGTGCAGAACCTGCACACAGATTTGACATGAGAAAATCCTCATATTTTTCAATTCCTCAATGACATTTTTAATTGTTCTGCTTGTCACAATGTGGTGAAGTGTATGAAGTTCATGCTTTTATTAAATAAAAAAAGCAACATTTAACGTTTTATTTTATTTTTTTCCCCAGTGCATTACATTTACAAAAGCGACATTTAATACTTAAATCTAAATAACTACATGATAGATTCAACCTCAATGCTGAATGAAAGCAACGTTAAAACATTTGATTATATTGAACACAAAACATTTGATCCAGAAAATAGCCTATAGATCCAGTCAACTATTTTTTTTGAATAATCATGACCTTGTTTGAGAGTACTTAACCAATGAGCAACTAAATTTAAACATAAAATTGACCATCATGCATTTTCACCGACACATTTCAATAGCAGAAGTCTCCATAAAAAACAAATATTCAGAAATTAAAGATTGCTTGAGTAAAAATAATAAAATAAACAAATTCCAAGTAATAGCCATTATCAGAGACATGGGTTGATGTAGAAATGTAAGGATATGAATTGTTTACAGGAACAGGAAATGAGGTGGGGTCGCAATAGATGTGGATAAAACGCTAAAATGTGATAAGATTGACGGTTTGAGATACACTATTGATAAGTGATAACATATATTGAATGTAATTGTTAAATATTTCATATACATCTAAACAGCAAACAAATGTACAAACAGCATCCTATAGGTTGCTGGAACAGACAGACGAACAAAGATACAGTAAAATGATTTTCTAAATAAATAAAGTGGAATTAGATTAATGGGCGTGATGTCAGCTCCCAAACTTATAAGTAGCCTATCAGCAGGTCGAACTTAGTAAAGCACGTGATCATGTTTGAACTCAATTTCAAAAGAACATGACACTCACTCACCACGTTTCATCATCAGAGAATCCAATCACGTCCAGGTCCAAAAGTTCCACCTGGTCCATTTCGTATTGGTCGTGAAATTGGAAATACCGGAGCCGGTCCTCAGGTGGTCCCCGATGACGCGATGGCGGCGTGCAAGGGTTGTGAGCCCAACCCAGACTTGGAAGCGGCCGTTCGTTTTGGAGCTCCAGCTTGTTGACGAGCTCCCGCAGCCTCCTCAACTGCAGCTCGCCGTTCGCAAGGGTCCTCTTGCGCTCCACGACCACGAGCTCTTCAACTGCAGCCTCCATCTGAGCTTCACGCGTGACGACAATGAGACAAGTTCAGCGTCCGTCCGTGAGGCGGCCGGTCCTACTTTTTGGCTCTTCTCCTAGCTCCTCCCACTTTAAGCTTCACCTCATCAGCGCACCTGCCACTGTCTTAATCATTTCTAGTTGATAAATGTGGGACTTTTATTTTTAGAAATCATTTTGACTGCATAACCTTTGATCACAAAGTTATGGAAGCCAATTCTCGCCAGTAAAAGAAAAAAGTTTTGTTTTGTTTTTTTGTCATTGTTCGAGGCCCATTTCCATACGGAAGCGTGATACAAATGACAGCTAATTTGACTCACCAGATGAAAATTGAGTTTTTGTTCCTTTGTTGCCATCTAGTGGTTGCACTACATATTGCAAATTTGTCAACTGTTTCAGAGTTTGCTCGCCGTTGGAGGGCTTGTGCGTGCCGCATGGAGGTCTGATAGAAAAGGTCTTAATTAAAAATAAACAAAAAAAACAAATAACACACACACACACACACTGCTGGATTCTAAAAAAAAAAAGTTTTTTCCCACTGTCAGATTCCGACGGTGTAAAAACGAAAAACAAAAAAAACGAACCCAACACCCCACCCCCGTCGGATTCTTACGAGAAAAAAAGTTTTTTTCCCCACTGTCAGGTTCCGACGGTGTTTATATATAAAAAATAAAAAATAAAAAATAAAAAAAAAACTTTTCTGGATTTTCCGGTCGGATTCTTTAAGAAAAAAACAAAAACAAAAACAAAACAAAAACGTTTTTTTTTTTCCACTGGCAGAATCTGACAATGTTATAAAAAAAATAAAAAATATAAAAAAAATGTGTGTGTGATTATTCCGTGCAGGTTTCAGCAGCAACCCCTGGCGGTCGGAAGGGTCGAAATACAACTGTAATGAAGTGAAAAGGCCAATATTGCTTTAAAAAAAAAAAAAAAAAAAGATATAAAGTTATGGAGGTTTATTCATATACTAAAGAATATATAATAGGACTTGTTGAGTGGTTTCTGGACACAAGCAGCTGAGTGGCAAATGTCTCATGTTGTGATAATTCAATGGCAAATCTGAATCCGAGACAATCTGCATTCCATATGAAAAGAGGTCATCATTTGATGAGTGCCGATCTTCAACGTTTCTTCCAGGTGAATTTCTTCCTGGCACCTTCCTGACCTGGCTTCTTTCTCTCCCTCACCCTGGGATCAGGAGTGAGAAGACCAGCTGGCAAACAAAGAAAAAAGAAAAACATTTGACAGCAATTTGAATAACATTCAAAAAGCACCTGCCTGGCATCCCCCACCTTGCCTCATGACCTCCACGTCTCTCTCGGTGAGAAAGCTGCACAGGGCGCACGACATGGCGAGTCGCAGCGCCCCCGCCTGGCTGGAGCGCCCACCGCCGCTTACACTGCCCTCCACGTCAAAGCGTCCCAGCATGCCCATGAACTGGAGCGGGAACATTAGCTGCTCTCTTTTCACAACAACAACCGGAGGTGGAGAGAATACAATTAAAGGGACCGCAATGTGAAAAAAAGCAACTTTTTTTTTTAGAATTGAGCCATGTTAAAATGCAAATTTCTCAACAAACACATGACCTGAGTGGCGGCGTCTTTTGACCTGAGTGTCACGATACCAAAATTTTGACTTGGTTTCTAGACCTGCATTAAATAGCTCAATACCGGTACTGAAACGGTACCTCGACAAAACTCGAAAACATCAGCAAAATTAAAACTGACCAAAGAACTTCAAATTATTTGTATTAATTCAAACTATTAGGATGTGTTAATGTTAATTTATGTACATACTGTATATATTTATACTGTATGCACTTTCACATTGCATGCCATATTCTTGAAGCACTGTATTTGACTGCAGTTGACATCATCTGTTTGAAATATTGCTAAGTGTCAAAAATGCGTCACAATCCGTCGCTCTGTCTGAGTTTTTGCGTGGTTAGTGTGCTCGCTCTGTAAGCAGCAAGGCCCCGGTTCCAAACCAGCTCAGGTTTGTAGTTTGTTTTTGCTCCTTCTTCTTTCCTTTCGCTTCTTCCCGGTCCTCCACGATTTCTTGCGGCAAGGAGCAGTTTTGTTTCAAAATGTTTACTGAAGAATTGATGGCTCGCATTCAGAGGAGGGCTCAAACGCGGAGCTCCAACAGCAGACTGCAGTCGGCTCGTCGGGGGGGCAATCACACGGGGAGAGACGGGGTTTTACTGAATCGGGCCTTTTACTTCCGCATTACAAAACTAACCAGCAAAGCACCTAATATTTTATTTAAAAAATGACATCGCCATGAATTTCATCATCTTTAACTGTTGGAAAGGCTTCAAATGTCAAGACATGTCCTGGTGTCACATTTCCTGACTTTTGGAATTCATAAACCAATAAATTCACATCAATTCATTTGGACAGTTTGAAAATTCCCCAAATGTCGCATCCCTTGTGAAGTGGTTGGTCGATTCCGCTTGCCGCGACATATTTCATCGAAGGCCTGACTCGGCAAAAGCAGAACGCGAGCGAGCGTGCGCGGCCGCTGACGCGCTCGCTCTCTCAACTGTGTCATTAATTCACAACAAGCAGATAAAGACACAGCGTGTGCTGAGAGCACAAATTGGTTCAATAAAATAAATACGAAATAAGGCCAACCTGTCTTGTAGCACAGAGAAGTATTGGAGGTAGTTCTGTCCATTAATGTTGACACTTCCAGAGCCGCCATCTCTCAGAACCACCGAGGCATTTGATGACTTTCTTCGTCCTGAGTGGGAACGCACAAGGGCAACAACGGTCACACTTTTTGTTTTCACATGACAACGTACGGAAGAGGATTATGGCCAGTGAAGGGAGAGAAAAAAAAAAAAAAGGTTTGGCAGGATTCACACTTTATTCTCAGAATTCTCACTTTAAAGTCAGAATTCTCACTTTAAAGTCAGATTCCGGATTTTAATCTCAGAATTCTAAAGTCAGAATCCTGCCCAACCTTTTTTTTCTCAACTGGCCCTAAATCCGTTTCTGTAACAACGTTATAGCAACAAAATATAAAAAGAATTCCCGATCTAGCACCTTGAGAGGTGCTAAAAGCCCGCCCCTTCTCATCCTTCTCCAGGCACGAGATTTTCTGCTTCATGGACGGAGCCTCGAGTTGCTGGCGGTAGCGCAGGACAAACTTGTCCTCCATGGCGCAGTACGGCAGAGACAGCAGCCGCTCCATTAGCTGGAGGAAGCGAGTGTACTGAAAATGATACAAGTCAACACATTAGCTTTCATATAAATACCACTGCCCACCACAAGTCTTGAAATGAAAACGTGTCACATTTGCTGGGGAAAAAAACAACCATCCACTGAGGCCAAAGCATCCATCCATCCATTTTCTTGACCGCTTATTCCTCACAAGGGTCGCGGGGGCTGCTGGCGCCTATCTCAGCTGGCTCTGGGCAGTAGGCGGGGGACACCCTGGACTGGTTGCCAACCAATCGCAGGGCACACAGAGACGAACAACCATCCACACTCACAAGCACACCTAGGGACAATTCGGAGCGCCCAATTAACCTACCATGCATGTCTTTGGAATGTGGGAGGAGACCGGAGTACCCGGAGAAGACCCACGCGGGCACGGGGAGAACATGCAAACTCCACCCAGGAAGGTCCGAGCCTGGACTCGAACCGGAGACCTCAGAACTGGGAAGCGGACGTGCTAACCACTCGACTACCGTGCCGCCCTGAGGCCAAAGCAATTTAAAAAAAAATAAAATAAATTTAAAAAAAAAAAGATAGATAAATTAAAAAAAAAGTTGAGCTTTGATGCCATCTTGTGGAATTTTGGTGACGTTATCTTGAATTCAACGTTTGTGAAGTCCTGTTTTGTTCTTGGTTTTTGAACGCCCCATGAGCACAGTCAAATTTAAATTTAAAAGTGAATGCAACTACTAATCGACCGTGATGTCTACTTTGCCATTCCAATTCCCCTCCAGTGCCCAACATCAAATTGTTTGCGTGGGATCGCTTACCTCGTGATCAGAAAGGGTCTCGGGCAGCAACTCCTCCAGCTCGTCCTTCAGGAGCCACCTGCTTGTGCTGAGGGGGCTGATGAGAGGTCGATTTGATTAGATTCGATTCGATTGATAGCGACGTGTTTCCTCAAAGCCTGAAAAAACAAACTTGGAGCACCCACATCCCCTTGACGTCCTGGGAAAAGAGTCCTTTGGCTCGCAGACGATCCTGATGCCTCTCGATGTTGACAATTTTACTCTGTGTCTCCTAAATAAACAGACAGGAAAGTAAACATGAGTTTCCATCCCGATCAACAACACAACTAAATCTTGTTTGTCCGATTTCATTCATGATGAGGTCACAATGGAATGTCAAAGAAAAAAAGAAATAAGGCAATTCAATCCTTTTTATTTTTTTGGCTTTGACACACACATATACACATACATATATATATATATATATATATATATATATATATATATATACATACATATACATATACATATATATTAATGGTGTCAGTTAAACGCGTTTTTAACGGCGT